>NW_006795321.1:335228-360613 GCF_000442215.2 Lipotes vexillifer | reverse complement strand
TACAATCAGAAGAGGAAGAATTATTACCCCAATACCATGATGGAGAAGACCGAAGGTCAGAGCAGTTAAAGGATGGGCTGGTGAACTGTTGGACCCAGGGGTCTGTCCCAGCTCCTGAGCTGGGCTCTTTCTACTCAGCAGACCTGCCCATGACATGAGGGCCTGGGAGAAGAGGTAGAAGGCAGATATTTTATTGGCTGTCAAAAAGTGTTCTCATACGTGCAGAGGGTGACCAGCCATAGCACACGAGGTTTAGGAACCTGGGTGGAGAGAAAAGCAGGGTTCTCAGAGAGCATCTCCAAAGCGAGGAGATGGGCAGTGTGGCAAGGAGGCACACACAGCGTTCCCAGGCTGCCGTTCTCATGCTGAGCAATCCAGAAAAATGATGTGTGTAATCTCATCCTTATCATTTGCAAAGTGGGCACAGTCACTGCTTATCTCCTCGGAATGTGGCAAGGGATACTGAATTGAAATGACCACAAAGCATTGAGTCAAGTTTATAAAGTGCTATGTAGAACAAGTACAGAAATAAATACAGACGTGCATGTCCTTTTCCTAGGAAGTTTATTTTTACGAACTAAGAAGAGACTTCCAGTCTCAATGAAGACTTTTGCACACTGGGCCGTCTGAAGCACACTATGTGCTGTCAAGTTCACTTACAAACTTCTCCAAGGTTTGCAGACTGAAGAGGTTAGCTGAAACCTGCTTGGTAACTGCAGTAGATTTTCAGTTAAATGTCCCAATAGAATATATTGCATTATTTTCATTTATGTGGAAATTTTGCCCAGATTTTAATTCCCTTTGACCCATGGGCCATTTTAGCCCTTCTGGTTTTAATTCCATCTGTCTCTGATTAATCCCTTGGTGCTCTTCACCTTTTCTGCTGTCACTGGCAGAATATGCTGCAAAGTGCAAATGCCTTTTGGTATGTTTACTAATTTAACTGATTCCAAATGTAGAGTAGAGATACCTTCTGGAGTTTAGATCTGCAATTTTCATCTATCAGAATTTCATAAGTATTTTCTCTCTGTCATCAGTGAAGGCTTTGAGAAACTGCTTTGACATTTTTGTTTTTGAAATTAGATGTTTCTCCCTATTTTCTTAGGTTTCTATAAACAGGAACTATATCTTGTTCACAAACAATGCATGTCATATGTTTAATCAATAGTCCCTGTGTTTCTGCCTTATCAACACGTGAGGATTTTAGCTAATATCTGTGCCTCATAATCTCGCATTGCTAGAAACAGCAAGCACCAAGCCTCTGGCTTCTTGTAACCTGAGTCAAGTCAGTTCCCCCCACCTCTCTGCCCCCAACATGGATCAGAGGGCTTATAGGCTAAAGGATAAGGGTGTGAAGACCCAGTGTGAACTTGAGCTCTGATACCAAGTCTGTATTTGATTCTGGGCAATATTTCAAGGCTTTTCATCTATAAAATTGAATGAAACGATGTAAAAACAGAAAGGGAAAAAGGAGGATTTACACATGTATTTGTATACATACATGGTTTTGAGAACACAAAATCAAGATGTATGTGTGGTTTTGTGTGGATGGTGATGTAGGAGAGAAACCAACCTTTAAAATTCTTTGAATTTGCCAGAATACTGTGTTTCTCTTTGTGTCTCTTCATTTCTCTGTGTCCGCCTCCTTCTCTGCCTCCTTCCTCCCCTCTTCCCTCCCTTCCTTCCTCCATCTTCCTCTCTCATTCACACACACAAACACACACACACACACACACACACACACACGCGCGCGCACACAGCTTTGGAGTACTGATATCAGAAGTTAAATGATTAATTGCATTAGAGGTTAAATTTGTTATTTTTTTAAATACATATATTTTTAAATTTTTATTTTCTATTAGAGTATAGTTGATTTACAATGTTGTCTTAGTTTCAGTTGTACAGCACAGTGATTCAGTTATACATATACATATCTAATCTTTTTCAGATTCTTTTCCCATTTAGGTTATTACAGAATATTGAGTATAGTTCCCTGTGTTATACAGTAGGTCCTTGTTGATTATCTATTTTATATATAGTAGTGTGATTATGTTAATCCCAAACTCCTAATTTATCCCTGCCCCCCCCCTTCCTCTTTGGTAACCATAAGTTTGTTTCCTAAGTCTGAGTTTGTTTCTGTTTTGTAAATAAGTTCATTTGTATCATTTTTTTAGATTCCACATATAAGTGATATCATATGATATTTGTCTTTCTCTGTCTGGCTTACTTCACTTAGTATGATAATCTCTAGGTCCATCCATGTTGCTGCAAATGCATTATTTCATTCTTTTTTCATGGCTGAGTAATATTCCATTGTATATATGTACCACATCTTCTTTATCCATTCATCTGTCAGGGGACATTTAGGTGGCTTCCATGTCTTGGCTATTGTAAATAGTGCTGCAGTGAACATTGGGGTGCCTGTATCAGAGCAGAAATAAATGAAATAGAGATGAAGAACACAATAGAAAAGATCAATGAAACTAAAAGCTGGTTCTTTGAAAAGGTAAACAAAACTGATAAACCTCTAGCCAGACCCATCAAGAAAAAAAGGGAGAGGGCTCAAATCAGTAAAATTAGAAATGAAAAAGGAGAAGTTAACAAATGGCACCACAGAAATACAAAGCATCATAAGAGACTACTACAAGCAACTATATACCAATAAAATGGACAACCTAGAAGAAATGGACAAATTCTTAGAAAGGTACAATCTCCCAAGGCTGAACCAGAAGAAATAGAAAATATAAATAGACCAATCACAAGTACTGAAATTGAATCTGTGATGAAATAACTCCCAACAAACAAAAGTCCAGGATCAGATGGCTTCACAGGCGAATTCTATCAAACATTTAGAAAAGAGTCAACACTTATCCTTCTGAAACTATTCCAAAAAATTGCAGAGGAAGGAACACTCTCACATTCATTCTATGAGGCCACCATCACCCTGAAACCAAAACCAGACAAAGATAACACAAAAATTGTTATTGTTGACAGGTGTTTTAGGGAATTTGAAATAACATTCATTTAATTTATGTAATATACTTAACAGGGAATTCATGTGAGTATGATGTATCACAGTTACATCAGTATTACATTTGTCTATCAATGACTAAGAATTTCTAGCCATTAAATAATTTTTATAACTTATTTCTCAAATAATTTTACTATTATTCATTACAGTTTATTTCTGAAAGCAAAATTTCCAGTCCCTTGTCATATCCATGCGTCATGATATTACAAAACAGCAGTATATATCCCATGGATGGCCCTTTTTTGACCTCTTATTTTGTTGTAGTGGTGGTTGTTGATGTACAATTTACAATCAAAATGGACATATCTAAAGTTTTCAGTGCAATGAAGTTCAACAGTTATTTGTATATCCACGTAACCACCACTTAAAATATGATAGAGAACATCTCTATTGCCCTAAGTTTCTCTCATGCCCCTTTCCAATTTATTTATAGGCAGCCACTTTCTGATTTCAAACTCCATAGATTTGTTTTACCCGTTGTATGGTTTCTACTACATGGAATTATGCAATATGTACTATTTTGTAGTTTGACTTACTCAACATCATGTTTCAGTTATCCATCCATGTTGCTGCTGCCTGTATCAGTAGTTTGTGCATATTTGTGAATGTATATGCACACACACACACACACACACACACACACACACACACACACCATATTGTCTTTCAATTCATGAGCATGAGCATGTGTTTCTCTATTCTCTTAGGTCTTCTTTTATTTCCCTAAACAATGATTTTTCATTTTCACTGTAGAGATCTTACACATATTAGATTTATTAATACCTATTTGATGTTTTTTTAATTAATTAATTTTTTCTCTCTCTCTCTCACGCGCGCGCACACACACACACACACACACACACACCGTATTTTATTTTTACAAGAGATAAATAAACTGACACCAAGCATTGTAAATGGATGACCACAACAAAAACAACAATGATTGCAATTACCAAACACGAAACACACTCATACTATGTCATAATATTGACATTCAGTCCAGTAATCCTCCACTGTAACAGCTCCTTTACTTTGCAGTGAAAATTGATTTGTATATTTTTTGCCTCTGAGTCCTTGTGGGATTTTTTTTTTATTCAAACAGAAAGTCACAAAAATTATAATCATCCTCATCAGTTTAAAATAATATTTGTATTTCATTTTAAAAATTGCTGACGGTATATAGAAATATAGATATTTTTGTGTATTGGCCCTGAATCTTGTGACTTCATGGAATTTACTTACAGATTCCAGAAGTTTCCTTTTTTTGGGTAGATTCCATAAGGCTTACTATTTACACAATTGCCATCTGTAAATAATGACAGTTTACATCTTCCTTTCTAATCTTTGTGTCTCTCATTTCCTTTTCTTGCTCTTGCTAGGACTTCCAGTGTAATAATGTTGGATAGGAGTTAAGAGTGGAAATTCTCATCTTCTTTCTTATCCTGGAGAGACAGTATTCAGTTTTTCATCAAAAGTGTGATGGTAGGTGGAGGTTTTTCATCCATGCTTTTTATTTGATTGAAAGACTTCCTTTTAATTCCTAGTTTGTGGATATATTTTATCATAAGTGGGCATTGGCTGTGTATATATATATATATATATATTTTTTTTTTTTTTTCCTTGCGTTATGCGGGCCTCTCACTGTTGTGGCCTCTCCCATTTGCGGAGCACAGGCTCCGGACGCGCAGGCCCAGCGGCCATGGCTCACGGGCCCAGCCGCTCCGCGGCACGTGGGATCCTCCCGAAACGGGGCACGAACCCGCGTCTCCTGCATCGGCAGGCGGACCCTCAAGCACTGCGCCACCAGGGAAGCCCTGTGTATATATTTTAAATGATTCCCTCTCATTTCTTGTAAGGGATGGTCTCAGCTTCCATTGCACCAAGTGTCGATCTCATTCATGTAGATTTGCCTCTGATTGAGTCCCTCATCTTCCTACTTTCACTGATGTTAGCAGAGACTAAAAATAATCCCAAGTTTTTTGGACATAAACAACTGTTAAGCTAAACTTTGCCCACCCTGTTTGTGTAGTTAATTTTTTATTTTTTTTAATAATTGTGTTTATTTTTACTTGTTGACAGTTTGCTTTATTTATTTATTTATGGCTGTGTTGGGTCTTCATTTCTGTGCGAGGGCTTTCTCTAGTTGTGGCAAGCGGGGGCCACTCTTCATAGCGGTGCGCGGGCCTCTCACTCTCGTGGCCTCTCTTGTTGCGGAGCACAGGCTCCAGACGCGCAGGCTCAGTAGTTGTGGCTCACGGGCCCAGTTGCTCCGTGGCATGTGGGATCTTCCCAGACCAGGGCTCGAACCCGTGTTCCCTGCATTAGCAGGCAGATTCTCAACCACTGCGCCACCAGGGAAGCCCTGTGTAGTTAATTTTTAACAATAGATATCAGACTTTGCACTGCTTATTGTACAACTTGGTGTTAATCATCTACAAGTTCTTTCACTCCATACAGCTTTCATCCTTTCACCAGGATAGAACTGAAATTTAATAAAATATTATATGATAGTGTTTTACATTATCTGAACCAAAGTCCAATAATCAGGTTTAAAGTAAAGGAGATTAGTTCATTCTAGCTTATTGTCCAGGTTCATTCACTTTTCTAAGTGTTAACAGGTAATATGTATATTAGAATCTTGTGATAGAATCCATTTTATGGTTTATCCATTTTTACTTTTGAAATGTATTTGAAAACCAAAGTTAAATAAAAACCCTGTGATTTTGAATTTGTAAGAAATACCAATAAGAACTTATGACATATTATTTTTTCTCTTAAAAGAAGAGACATTTTCTAACTCTGTCCACTGAAAACACCTAAAAGCAATGACAACCCTATCACAATGAGTACCCATAGGATCCAGCTTGTGGGCCTTAAACACAGTTTTCCACTAAAGCAATTCAAGGCTTCTTGCAGAAATTGCTGGTTCCAAGTTTGGAACAGGAAATGTAAAGATGAACTTTTATGTGCTTCTTGCGTTATGCGGGCCTCTCACTGTTGAGGCCTCTCCCATTTGCGGAGCACAGGCTCCGGACGCGCAGGCCCAGCGGCCATGGCTCACGGGCCCAGCCGCTCCGCGGCACGTGGGATCCTCCCGAAACGGGGCACGAACCCGCGTCTCCTGCATCGGCAGGCGGACCCTCAAGCACTGCGCCACCAGGGAAGCCCTGTGTATATATTTTAAATGATTCCCTCTCATTTCTTGTAAGGGATGGTCTCAGCTTCCATTGCACCAAGTGTCGATCTCATTCATGTAGATTTGCCTCTGATTGAGTCCCTCATCTTCCTACTTTCACTGATGTTAGCAGAGACTAAAAATAATCCCAAGTTTTTTGGACATAAACAACTGTTAAGCTAAACTTTGCCCACCCTGTTTGTGTAGTTAATTTTTTATTTTTTTTAATAATTGTGTTTATTTTTACTTGTTGACAGTTTGCTTTATTTATTTATTTATGGCTGTGTTGGGTCTTCATTTCTGTGCGAGGGCTTTCTCTAGTTGTGGCAAGCGGGGGCCACTCTTCATAGCGGTGCGCGGGCCTCTCACTCTCGTGGCCTCTCTTGTTGCGGAGCACAGGCTCCAGACGCGCAGGCTCAGTAGTTGTGGCTCACGGGCCCAGTTGCTCCGTGGCATGTGGGATCTTCCCAGACCAGGGCTCGAACCCGTGTTCCCTGCATTAGCAGGCAGATTCTCAACCACTGCGCCACCAGGGAAGCCCTGTGTAGTTAATTTTTAACAATAGATATCAGACTTTGCACTGCTTATTGTACAACTTGGTGTTAATCATCTACAAGTTCTTTCACTCCATACAGCTTTCATCCTTTCACCAGGATAGAACTGAAATTTAATAAAATATTATATGATAGTGTTTTACATTATCTGAACCAAAGTCCAATAATCAGGTTTAAAGTAAAGGAGATTAGTTCATTCTAGCTTATTGTCCAGGTTCATTCACTTTTCTAAGTGTTAACAGGTAATATGTATATTAGAATCTTGTGATAGAATCCATTTTATGGTTTATCCATTTTTACTTTTGAAATGTATTTGAAAACCAAAGTTAAATAAAAACCCTGTGATTTTGAATTTGTAAGAAATACCAATAAGAACTTATGACATATTATTTTTTCTCTTAAAAGAAGAGACATTTTCTAACTCTGTCCACTGAAAACACCTAAAAGCAATGACAACCCTATCACAATGAGTACCCATAGGATCCAGCTTGTGGGCCTTAAACACAGTTTTCCACTAAAGCAATTCAAGGCTTCTTGCAGAAATTGCTGGTTCCAAGTTTGGAACAGGAAATGTAAAGATGAACTTTTATGTGCTTTCAAGTTGAAGGACTCCTACTGGTCTGAGATGGGATGATTTGAGCACAAATGGAATAATGCTGAAATGGATTGAAATCCAATATTTATGTCTAAAATGTTTATGAGTTCTAATATGTATTTTTAAAGAGCAAAATGCTCATTGGTAAAGTTTCAATATTGCTAGATTACTAATTCATTATTCTTAAAATTTATAATTAAAGGAAAAGAATAAAGCATTTACCCTCCACTTCCTATATATATTATAACAAATAATTGCTTCTTTAAAGATGATTCTGGTTAATGTAAATAGAAGAAATGATAGAAACAGAAAATTATGACTTTGTAACCCCTAATGGACGATAGATTTGGACAGTGATTATCCATGGCTGCCAAAACCTTTAAGTGAGATTTTGATGAGGAATGTTACAATAGAGGGATAAGGGTGACAACGTCTGACCTACTGATCGATTGTAACATCCAAAAAGAAAGGCAATCAGATGTTTAATGTCTCCTGATGTGATATAATAAGAGGTACACATGAAATATCCTTTCCAAACAACTTGAACTGGTACATGATTAAGTCTTTGATCTAGCTACCATTTGTAGGAAGTCAGAGGATAGAATAATGTGTTGAATGGCACCACTAGAATGTCAAATCTGGAATGTGGGAAAACTTACAGGACAATTGACCTGCTTTCTTTAATAAATAAACAGTAAGAAAAAAAAGAGGTGAAGTAAAATATAAGGAGGGGGGAAGGAAGTGAGACTTAAAGGATACATTGAGCAATGCAGTGTGTGATATTCTTTGGATTCTAACTCACATAAGTCAACTGTCAAAAGACACTTTTTGAAGACAATCCGAGAAATTTAAACATTTGATGATATGAAGGAATTATGGATAATTTTGTTAAGTAAGATAAAGACACTGCAATTATTTATTGTGTCCTTACCTGTTAGAGGTTAAAAACAGAAGTACTTTTTGATAAAATATGATATCTTGGATTTGCTTGAGAATATGCCAGTATGTAATGGAGGTAGTAAACAAAATGTGTGGGAGGCATATAGGGTGGACATATCATTTATCATAAAAGCTAGAACACCTCAGGGTAAAGTGGGTACTATTAATAATCGCTCAGGGAAAAAGAAGCATAAGCAGGCTCTGGCCCTGCGTGCATGTCTGCTCAGGGCCCTGGAATGCAAAACTCTGGTCTGGACACTTACATGCAAGTTCTCATGGGGAAGTTCAAAAGATAGTGCTCCCACAGAGTATCACTGTGCATCAGCAGGTGTGAGCTGCCCAGGTGTGGCGAGGTGGTATCTGACAGAGAAGAGGCTGTGTATGGTTTATAGGCTGCTCTGGGCTTGGTCTCTCTTCCTCCTTCCTCCTTGCTCCCTGTCTTAGTGAGGAGGCCTAGTTAAGGAGGCCAAACCAATAGTAATGACTTCATGTTCACCTCAGGCTAATGGGAAGCTAATCTTGGCTACTAGCCCTTCACTGCAAATAATATCTCTCAGAACCCTAGGATAGCAGCTGAGGAAAGCTGCTACCTAGTCCCGTTGAAGAGGTAGGAAGGGCAGGGAAGCACTGAAATGTCTATGATATGAGGTGCCTCAAAGTAGCCAGGCACTATCTCATTCATTCACTTTGTATTTAAATATTTATTGAGCCTTCACTACATGCCAGATTCTAGACTAGGCTCTGAGAACCAAGATAAGAGACTCAGTTCTTGTTTTCAAAGAGCTTGTGGTCTAATGGGGCAGATGGGCAAATGCAGACTAGTTCTTGCCAGGAACATAAACTTGGAAATATGTATTTCATTAGTTCGTCCACACAACTATGAAAGGTGAGCATCATTTTAGACACAGGAGAAATGATATTGGACCAGATGCTCACCTCCTTTCTCCTCAGGAATATCAGCATCAGGCTTGAGTGGCCAGGAAGGGCTTCACACAGGTAAACAAATGCTGGGCAGAGTCTTGGAGAATAAGGAGGAGATAACCTGAGGGAGGGAATAAGGACTAAGTGTTCCAAGTGGAGAGAACAGCAGAGGCCAAGGGAGAGAGGCGAGGAAAGCCAATGCAAATGTCGGAGGAGGAAAAGCTAAATTCTCACCCTTGGGTGGAGTCCTTCCTTTCAACTAATAGCCAGATGTGCTAATTGATTGCTTTATGATCTGATTAGCCATGACATCAACTTCTGTCATTAAGTTGAGTACAGGCTCAGCTTGCATCCCTGCTGAAGCTCACATCCAACACTTGGCGCTCCCACAGTCTGGGAAAGGAGTCAGGAAGAATAAAACATGCCCAGGCAGTGCTGGACTTCCCATCATGTTGGCCCAAGCCCTTCAGCTGGCATTATGTCCAGGAATTTTCTCCAGGCTCTTGTTGGACATCAGGGAAATCTAAACATCTTTATTAGAAAAGTATTCTAACTAATGAGTAGGAATTATTGCCAATAGCACAGTCTTAGATACCAAAACTCATCCAAAATTATCAAGGGACTCCCTATATGGGTTTCCAGTTTTATTTTATTTTTTAAGGTTATACTCCCTTTATAGTTATTACAAAATATTGGCTATATTCCCCATATTGTACCTTGTAGCTTATTTTATACCTAATAGTTCATACCTCTTACTCCCCTACCCCTATATTTCCCGTCCCCCTTCTCTCTCCCCACTGGTAACCAATAATTTGTTCTCTATATCTGTGAGTCTGCTTCTTTTTCTTATATTCACTAGTTTGTTGTATTTTTTAGATTCCACATAAAAGAAATATCATACATACTTGTCTTTTTCTGTCTGACTTATTTCACTTAATGGAATACTACTCAGCCATAAAAAAGAATGAAATTTTGGCATTTCCAACAACATGGATGAACTTGGTGGAATTAGTGGGTTTCCCGTTTTAAAAACAGTGTTTAAGGCATAGCTATTAAAGTTTGGAGTGGGGTAGAAGTGGGTGGGCTTGGGTTTTATAGGTAACTCTGTAGGTCACTAGGGGTGACAGGCACTAAGTAAATGATCCCACCGGAATCTATCACTATCACCACATTACTTATCCTATGACTTGTTTTTCTATCATTTTTTCCCCAAGCTTCCACCTGTGGGCTCTCTGCCACGTTGGAAATGGTAGAACACGTCAGCCTATGGCAAGAACTTAGAAAGAGTATATATTACTATTTGCATGAATTTATATATTCAGGTCCAGGTTTTTATATCTTGAAAGTGTAGAAAAAAAGCACAGGCATGATCTTAGAGCAAAGTCTTGTCTATTATCACTGAGGAATCATAAAGAAGGGGACAGTTTCCAGTTTCTGCTCTGACATGTAAAAATGTCATCAATACCATCCTCATAACAAGCAAAAAGCAGAAGAAACAAAACCAACATCTTTTCTTAGATCCTTCAGAAAATTGAGGTCACAGGGCAAAATGATGCCTCCAGAATTGGAATACAGGGAATAACTGTGGAATACAGAGAATAACTTGAAGTAGAAGCTGCCAGAGTCAGGAACAGGGATCCTGTCTAATAACAGGAGGATTACAGCTAAAATAATTTAAGAAGGAGTTTCTAGGGGAAACCAAAGATAACAGGGGGGACAAAAACAAGGACAATGGAAGAAATTGAAGCCTTAGACATCTACAGCTATAGCGAAGGGCAAACACAGCACAACTCTAATCAGATGAAAATAAACCCTCACATTAAAGACCTGTTGACCTCAATTTCTGTTATCCAATGTATATTGCCTGGCTTTCAATAAAAATTACAAGGCATGCTGAAGGAAGGAAAGAACATAGTATGAAGAATCAACAGAAGAAGCAACAGAACCAGACTCAAGTATGACACAGATTTTGGAATTATCAGAGCAGGAACTTAAAATAACAATGATTAATATGCTAACGGCTCTCATGGAAGAACTGGACAACATGCAAGAACAAGTGGGTAATGTAATCAGAGGGATAGAAACTCTAAGAAAGAATTCATAGGAAATTCTAAGAGTCAAATATACTCTAGCAGAAAGAAGAATTCCTTTGATAGGCTCACCAGTAGACTGGACATGGTTGAGGAAAGAATCAGTGAGCTTGAGATGTGTCAACAGAAATTTCCCAAACTGAAATGCAAAGGGAAAAAAGAATAATAATAATTAAAGAGGAAAAGAATATCCAAGAACTGGGAGACAATTACAACAGGTACAGCATATGCATAATGGGAACACCAGAGAAGAAAGTGAAGGAAATATTTGAAGTAATAATGCTGAGAATTTTCCAAAATTAATGACAGACTCCAAACCACAGAAAATTAGAAAATATCCAGGAAATTAGAAAACATCAAGCAGGATAATTACCAAAAATTTTACAGCTAAGCATACTGTATTCAAACTGCAGAAAACCAAAGACAAGGAGAAAATCTTGAAAAAAGCCAGAAAAAAAATACATTACCTATAGGGGAGAAAAGATAAGAATTACATTAGACTTCTTTTCAGAAATTATTCTTGTTTTCATTCAAAATGAAATATTTAAGTGTTAAGAAATTCTGCCTAGAATTCTGTAACCAGCAAAATTATCATTCAGTAGTGAACAAAACTACAATGAGGTATCATCTCACACCAGTCAGAATGGCCATCATCAAAAAATCTAGAAACAATAAATGCTGGAGAGGGTGTGGAGAAAAGGGAACCCTGTTGGTGAGAATGTAAATTGATACAGCCACTGTGGAGAACAGTATGGAGGTTCCTTAAAAAACTACAAATAGAACTACCATATGACCCAGCAATCCCACTACTGGGCATATACCCTGAGAAAAACATAATTCAAAAAGAGTCATGTACCAAAATGTTCATTGCAGCTCTATTTACAATAGCCCGGAGATGGAAACAACCTAAGTGTCCATCATCGGATGAATGGATAAAGAAGATGTGGCACATATATACAATGGAATATTACTCAGCCATAAAAAGAAACGAAATTGAGCTATTTGTAATGAGGTGGATAGACCTAGAGTCTGTCATACAGAGTGAAGTAAGTCAGAAAGAGAAAGACAAATACCGTATGCTAACACATATATATGGAATTAAGGAAAAAAAAATGTCATGAAGAACCTAGGGGTAAGACAGGAATAAAGACACAGACCTACTAGAGAATGGACTTGAGGATATGGGGAGGGGGAAGGGTAAGCTGTGACAAAGCGAGAGAGAGGCATGGACATATATACACTACCAAACATAAGGTAGATAGCTAGTGGGAAGCAGCTAGCTATCTATGCAGCCCCATAGCACAGGGAGATCAGCTCGGTGCTCTGTGACCGCCTGGAGGGGTGGGATAGGGAGGGTGGGAGGGAGGGAGACTAAGAGGGAAGACATATGGGAACATATGTATATGTATAACTGGTTCACTTTGTTATAAAGCAGAAACTAACACACCATTGTAAAGCAATTATACTCCAATAAAGATGTAAAAAAAAAAAAAAAATAGTGAAGTAAAGACTTTTTCAGACAAACAAAAATTGAAGGAATTTGTCCCTAGTAGACTTGCCTTACATTAATGCTAAAAGGAGTTTTTCAGAGAGGAGGACAATGATATAGAAACTCAGATCTACATAAAGAAAGGAAGATCATTGGAGAAGGAATAAGTGAAGGTAAAATAAAAACTTTTATTTTTTAAATTTTTAGTTCTAATAAATAACTGCTCAAAATATTCATAACAGCAATGCATTGGGTGATTATAGCTTATAATATATAATGAATAGAGAACAGAAACCAATAGGGTAGATAGTAATCCAACTATGTCATTTTATTTTATTATTTTATTTTATTTATGTATTTTGGTCATGCCACATGGCATGTGGGATCTTAGTTCCCTTACCAGGCATTGAACCTGCCCCCCCTGCATTGGAAGCACGGAGTCTTAACCGCTGGACCGCCAGGGAAGTTCCCCCAGCTATATCATTTTAAACACCGGTGATCTAAATATACCACTTAGAAGACAACAACTGACAGAATGGATTTTTTAAAAAGACCAAGCTCTATGTTGTCTATAAGAAACCCAGTTTAAAAACAGACACAGATAGATTAGAAGTAAAGGGATAGATATAGATATACTTTGATAACAAAAACCAAAAGAAAATTGGAGCAGTGTATTAATTTCAGGCAAAGGTGACTTCAAAATAAGGAAAATCATCAGGGATGAAGAGAGACATTAACATAACGACAAAGGGCCAATTCTCCAAGAAGACACAATACTTAATATGTGCACCTTACAACAGAATGTCAAAATATATGAGACAAAAGCTGGTATAACTGCAAGGAAAAATAGATGAATCCACTAGTATAGTGGAGAATTCAACACCTCTTTATCAGTATTGACAGATCCAGTAGGCAGAAAATCAGTAAGAACATAGTTTAATTAGACCACACCATCTGGATCTAATTGACATCTATGGATTACTTCATCTAACAACAGCAAAACACACATTCCTCTCAAGCTCATTAGAAACATTCACCAAGATAGGCCACATTCTGGGCTATAAAACACATTGAACAAATTTAAAGGAATAGAAATCATACAAAGTATGCTTTCAGATGACAATAAAATTAACTAGAAAACAATAACAGAAAGATACCTGGAAAATCCCAAAATATTTGGAGATTTGACAAAATACTTTAAAATAACATGTGAGTCAAAGAAGAAATCTCAAGAGACATTTAAAATATTTTGTTTAAATGAAAATAAAAACGTAACTTAAAATATGTGGGATGAAGCAAAAGGAGTGCTTAGAGGGAAATTTATAGTATTGAATGTGTATACTAGAAAAGAAAGATCTAAAATCAATAATCTAAGCTTCTACCATAGGAAACTAGAAAAAGAAGAGCCATATAAACTAAAGCAAGCAGAAAAGAAATAAAAATTAGAGTGGAAATCAATGAAATTGGCAACAGAAACAATTGATAAAATCAACAAAATCTAATTCTTTGAAAAAAAATCAGTAAAATTGATAAACTTCTAGCCAGGCTAACCAAGAAAAAAAGTGAGAGACACAGAATACTAGGATGAGAAATGAAAGACGGGCAATCACTACTAACCCCATGGACATAAAAAGGATAAAAAGGGAATATTATGAACAACTATATGTCCACAAATTTGATAGCTTAGATGAAATGGATCAATTCCATAAAAGAATGCAGAAGACAAGAAATAGGGAAATGGTCTGATATTTAAACAGGAAAAATCAATACACTCTAAAAACTATAAGATGCAAATATTGTCATTGATAAAATCTAAAAATCCTCAGAATACAATTAAACAAATTGTTATTTATCAATTGTAATAAGAATGTGATAATTATAAGGGAGGAATATGGGTTCAGGAAGAGTAAATAATGTCAGAATAGCTCCAGTTATTTTTTAAATACACTGTAACTACGTAAGAAAAGAATGAGAACACCTTGGACTATATGTCTTAATTTTGAAAATGACAAAATCTCCTAGGAAATTTTAGAGAATAATATAATGAAGTATGTTCTTTTCAATACCACTTGTAAAAAATGTATAACTGGTTTAGCAACTCTGCCCTAACATTTTCTTTTACTGAGGTATAGTTGATTTACAGTATTATATTAGTTTCAGGTGTACAACGTAGTGATTCAAAATTTTTATAGATTAAACTCCATTTAAAGTTATTATAAAATACGTACAATATATCCTTGTAGCTTATTTATTTTATACATAGTAGTTTGTATCTCTTAATCCCCTATCCAATCGTGCCCCTCCCTTCTTCCCACTCGCCACTGGTAGCCACTAGTTTGTTTTCTATATCTGTGAGTCTGTTTCTGTTTTGTCTTATTCGTTCATTTATGTTTTAGATTCCACAGGTAAGTGATAACATACAATGTTTGCTCTTCTCTGTGTCGACATAATACCCTCCAGGTCCATCCATGTTGTTGCAAATGGGAAACTTTCATTCCTTTTTATGGCTGAGTATCGCCATTCATCTGTTGATGGACACTTAAGTTGCTTCTGTATCTTGGCAATTGTAAATAATGCTGCTGTGAACATTGGGATTCATGTATCTTTTCAAATTAGCGTTTTCATTTTCTTCTGATAAATGCCCAGGAGTGGAATTGCTGGATCACATAGTAGTTCTATTTTTAATTTTTTGACGAACATCCGTACTATTTTCCACAGTGGCTGCACCAATTTACATTCCCACCAACGGTGTACAAGGGTTCCCTTTACTCCATTTCCTCACCAACATTTGCTGTTCGTGGTCTTCTTGATGATAGCCATTCTGACAGGTGTGAGGTGATATCTCTTTGTGGTTTTGATTTGCATTTCTCTGATGATTAGTGATTTTTGAGCATCTTTCATGTGCCTGTTGGCCATCTTTATGTCTTCTTTGGAAAAATGTCTATTCAGGTCTTCTGCCCATTTTCTAACTGGGTTGTTTGTTTGTTTTGATATTGAGCTGTAGGGGCTGTTTATATATTTTGGATATTAACCCCTTATCAGCCATATCATTTGCAAATATTTTTTCTCATTCAGTAGGTTGTCTTTCTGTTTAGTTGATGGTTTCCTTTGCTGTGCAAAAGCTTTTAAGTTTAATTAGGTCCTAGTTGTTTATTTTTGCTTTTGTTTCCATTGCCTTAGCTCTGCCCTAACATTTTGATTAATAGCTTAATCTTAACACAGAGGAAGGGTTCAGGAAACAATCACAATACTGTGTTTTGACCCTCTCATTTAAAATTTTTATCAAGGACTGGAATGAAAACCTAGAAGGAATGTATATGGAGTTAAACATTAACAACAACAACAAAAAAGAATAAGAGGATCAGGATTCAAAATTACCTTATCAGGATTACATTTAATAGGAACAAATATAAAGACCCTATGCCAGGGGTCCCTAAGACCACCCTCAGGTTTGGTGATTTGCTAGGGAAACTCAGAGCACTCAGCATATTGTCGTACTCATGTCTATGATTTATTACACTGAAAGGTTACAAAACAAAATCAGCAAAGAGAAAAGGCACATGGAGCAAAGTCAAGAGGAAACCAGGTGCAAGATTCCAAGAGTCTTCTCTCAGTGGAGTCACACAGGATGTGCTTAATTCTCCCAGCAATGAGCTGTGGCAGCATGTGTTAAACATCTACCAGGGAAACTCATTAGAGAATCAGTGCCCAGGGTTTTTATTATGGGTTAGCCATGTAGGCACCCTCTGTCTAACATGTACCAAAATCCATGCTCACAGAAGGAAAGCATGCATTCAGTATAAACTATATTGTCTGCACAAACAGTTTAGGCATAGTGAGCCATTCTTATCAGGGAATGGCAGGAACTCTCCCAAAATCCAAGACCCCAGGTGCTTGGTCAAGGGCTAACCCTGAAAGCAGGCCTTTTTAAAGATAGCAGTCTCAGGCTTGCTATGTTAACTCTTTTAATGCATAGCCCTGCGTTAAGATGAGCGCCAAATTCTTTGTCCATACGTACAAGTGTGGAAGAAGTGATTGACAAAAGAAACAGATCTAATGATCTTAGTTTACCTCAAGTGACGAGCTTGGAATGTGATGAAAAAAACTTGGTTTGGGAGTCAAAGATATCTGAGCTCAGATACTAATCAACCATCTATCAAGTTTGAGATCTTTTTGAAGCTACTTAAACCAAGTTTCAGCTTCCTCATCTGTAAAATGGGATAGTAATCATAGTAATTACTTCTGAGAATTATTATAAGGATTATAAATGATGTAGGAAATCTGGCACTGATTTTAAGCTTACTGATATTAAGCTTAATATGAACCAAAATTGTGATGACTGGAAAAAAATATCCCATTTTGGAGCTTACTCTCAGAGTTAGAAGCAGATTTTAATCAGTATTTGGAAACTATTTACAACATTTGAACCATTAAATTATTTGATAGTATAAGATAAACAAGGAGGGAGCCTCTAGTAGCTGGTAAAGTTCAAAAGATCATTGGAGTCTGTTGGATCTGTAAAGAATATTCTTGATCCAGAATGGAGATTATATCAAGAATCTTCAAAAGGTACTGGGAAAGTAGAACATGAAATATTTAAGAAGTATTGAAATTTGACTCAAACATTTAAAGCACTCTTTCAGAAAGAAGAGATTAAAATTTTAAATTATGGAGTTCTAATGGGTAGCAAGACAATTCTAAGACAATCCCTTAGAAATTACAGGAAGACTCAGAGGGGCTAAAATAAAGAATATTTTTCTTACAACTAGATTTGTCTGGAATTGGAATGGAAGACAACAGGAAGTGGTGAGTTCTCCATTCTGGGATGTGTTCAAAGGGAAACCAGGTGAAACACCTGGGAAGAACATTACAGAAGAGATTCCTGTGTGAAGGGGAATGAGGTTACTATTCTTGAGGAATCCTTTTAAGTATGTTGTAGAGAAAATCAGTCATTTTTGCCTGTGTCAAATCCCTTTCTATTCTTTTTGGCAATAGCATCTCAATTTCGAACTCTTATTTCAAGTCTGTGAAATTTACTGTCATGCCTCAATCCCTAGCGATGGGGGTGCCATGTGACTCAGACCTGGCCATCCAGAACACTGCCTCCTCCTGCTACAGTGATTGGCTCACGGGTGGGCACATGGGCCAAGAAAGGCCAATGAGAAACCTCCAGGGGTTTAAGCTGAAGCCACTGGGGAGGAGATGCTCGTGGCCCAGTGGGATTCCTAAGAAGGTGGTCTGTAGGTTAGACCTTCTGGGACCAAGTTTCCACCTGATAGCAGAACCTACTAAGAATGCAGCCAGCACAGAGGAAACAAAAGCTAGAATCAGAGACAGGAAATGAGAGAGACTGTCCTGGTAACATCTGAGGCCCAAGATCCAGCCATTCCTCCCAGTTTTATAAGCCAATAAAACTCCATTTTTTGCTTTAAGTGGTTTGAGTCAATTTTCTGTTAAATGCAACCACATGGGCTTTAATAATATATATGTTCTCTCAGGTCAAACAGATAGAGATATTTCATGAAATGAAGTATATGTATAAACTCCTTCTCATTCCAAAGCATATAATGCCATTTAGAAATATAATAGGGTGAGCTAAAGTTGGTACTCAAAAATATATGCCAGAAATTCTCACACAGCTGTCAAAGCTGGGCTGTACATTTACTTTGAAGTCTCCCAGGAGCCAATCAAAACAGAAAAAGAGTGTTACTTGAAACAGCCAAAGAAGACCAGTTGCAGTGTTCATGTAATATAAACTGTGCTTGGGATAATATTTGTTTCTCCTATGGGTCTTGGTGAGGAGATCACATCCTCATCAATCCCCGAGAACAAGAGCAATTAACAAATGCTGTTTGTGGCTCTTCATAGTACCCCTCACCATAAACTGGGCATTGCAGAAAAGCAAAGGGAAATGTAAGCCCATCTGTACAATGTCAAAGCAACTCTGTACATTTCAGTATCTAATCGCTGAGTGACAGTCAACGGATCTGCCAATCTGGCTTCTTAAAAGGGAAGAATTGATCAAACTTTATGCTATGCATTTTACTACAATTGAGTGGAAAAACATAATGCAATATATACATATAATGGACTATTATTTAGTCCTAAAAAGGAGGGAAATTCTGACACATGCTACAACATGACTGAAACTTAAGAATATTATGCTTAGTGAAATAAGCCAGTCACAGACAAATAGTGCATAATTCCACTTATATGAGATATCCAGAGCAATCAAATTTATAGAAACAGAAAGTAGAATGGTGGTTGCCAGGGGCTGGGGGAAGGAGAAATGGGGACTTGTTTAGTAGTACAGAGTTTTAGTTTTGCAAGAAAGAAAATTTTGGAAATTGGTTACACAACAGTGTAAACATACTTAACATCAGTGAACTGTACACTTAAAAACGGTTTAAGATGGGACTTCCCTGGTGGTCCAGGGGTAAAGAATCCGCCTTGCAATGCAGGGGATGCAGGTTCAATCCCTGGTCAGGGAACTAAGATCCCACATGCCGTGGGACAACTAAGCCCGTGTGACACAACTACTGAGCTCGCGCACCTCAACTAGAGCCCACGTGCCGCAAAACACAGAGCGCACAACTACAGAGCCCACACGCCCTGGAGCCTGCACACCACAACTAGAGAAGATAAAACCAGCACACCACAGCTAGAGAGAAGCCCGTGCGCCACAACGAAAGATCCCGCGTGCTGCAACTAAGACCCAACGCAGCCAAAAATAAATAAATAGTAAATAAATCTTAAAAAAAAAAAAGGTTTAAGATGACAAATGTTGCGCTATGCATTTTACTACAAGTTTTAAAAAATGTACAGTTTTCTCTCCAAGCCATACTTCTGTGGAGCTGTGTCCATCCAGAGAGTCTTCTTTGTCTAATTTGCACAAAAGTGTCATAGAAGATAGCTGAGGCTCAGGGAACATGTCTCACAACAGTGTTTTGGACAAATGTTGAGGAACAGGTGGAGGTTATAGTAAGAAAAGATATAGAGCAAAACTAATGTGTGTCCCAAAGATCAGATCCAAATGTTCAAAAACACAAATGGTGGTCTGACTTATCTTGAGAAAAATTATAATGTCTGAAAAGACTTGTTTCTGAAAAGAAGGCCATTCAGTCTTCACACAGAGGTATATCCTCTGTGCAAATATCCAAAATGGGATATTTGCACAACACTAAGAAAACAGTCCTGATATGCTTGAAACACAGGCCAAACAGGACCAAGGCCTCCAAGTTCTGAGCCATAAAAGGCAGCCACAGTGATTCTGAAAATGGTCTAAGTATTTACAGTCACCCACCATGACCATAAAACTTTCCAATAATTTACCCAGAAAATGATTAACTTTAAGCAATGCCATTTCTAATGAAACTTCCAAGATAAATTAGTTGCAAAAGTATACATTCAGGTAACTACAGAGTTGACCTACAGAGCACAAGTGTCAGATATGATCCAATTAAATGTTGGCGGGTGGCTGATTTGGAGGTTAGAGAAACAGATCTTAATTCACTCTTTTGGACTGAAATTAGATACAAGGTTTAGTGGACTGATGTGGGCCTTTAAATTTATGATCATTTCTGAAAGAATGGTTACAGTTTATCTAAAAAGGGCTTAGGTAAATTTTAAAGAGAAGGCAATACAGAACACATTCCTCTTTTACCATATCATACAGTATTACCTCATTTGATAATATTCTTATAGAACACATTTGTTTGAGATATTGAAGGGCAGTTTTATGTGTAAGCATTAATGATTAGGGATTTGATATTAAATGCCTCAATGGAAAGACCTTATTGAAGGATGTTGATTTTCCCTAAATTTTTCATACATTTAGAACAGTCCCAATAGAATACACCACGTGACTACTTTTTAAAAAGCTAGCGAAGAAAGAAAAACATGAATCCTACTAGATAAATTGTTATATAAGAAGAGTCGTGGGGGAGAATTTTACTAACAGATGTGAAAGCATTATATGGTTCAGAGATCAACACAAGCGTATCGATGGAGTTTGGTATGACGTTGAGTGAGAGGTAAAAGATGGGTTGGTTATTTAGAAACCAAGATTGACTGGATAACCTCTTGGAAAGGACAGAAATAGACAGTATTTCTGTTCAGAAATAGTAGACCCCTATCTCCTGCCAGATTTAATTCAAGTTGAGTACAATTTTAAATATAAAACCTGAAAACATTATGTCCCCAAACAATACAGATGAGTCTTTATATAAACTTGACTAGGAGGTAGAATTTCTAAACATGACCCCAAAGGCAGAATCCTCAGAGGAAGAGCTTTGAAAGATTTTACACATAAAATATACAGATCAGCACACACTTTTTTCCAGATGCCACAGGAACAGTCACAAAACAAACTATGATTAGGACACTGAGGATACCTCCATCAGTTGACAGGTAGGGGTGACAAATCGTCAAAGCAGAAGACAATGATCCATATCCATTGACTTCAACACAATTATGTATCTTTAGAAAAAAATTAAAAATACCCACTCCTATCTCCCGCATTCATCTCCAGAAAAATCCCCAGAAAAAAACTAATAAAAACCAAAGTAATCCTTACCATTTAGAAACTAAAACAACTTTATATCAAATTCTTGGTTTAAAGCACAAATCAAAATTGAAATAGAAGGATCAACAATTAAAGCATCACACAGCTAGACCTGTGGGCTGGAGCCAGCACATCACTGCCAGGGATATTTCACAACTTTCAAAGCTTTTAGTAAATCATAATACAAAATGGAAGGCAGGGCACATTTTTAATTTTTTCCTCTCCACATAACTAATGAAACCCAAAAGAGAGCAACAAATCCTTTAAAGTGAAGAGGATGGAATGGGTTTGGTTAGGGTGGATCATCAGCTGATGTGGGATTTGAGAAAAATTTGAAACAATGGGAAGGAAATGGGAGAATCTAAGCATATGAAAAAAAGAGGAAACCAAAAACCAGAATATGGTCACAGAAGGGGCTGCAGCCAAGTTGGGAACCCCTCATCCTAACAACTCCCCAGAGACCCCTAAGCTGTCAGCACCCTGAAGTGGAGGGTGGAGCAAGTGGAGACGGTCCACTTGCTACAGATACGGAGCTCTGAGACTTGTTCCCAAGCCTGCTCCCTTCTAACCAAATTCTTTTGAACGATATTGGGGAATAGAGAAAGTGGAAGATGTGTTTCACATATGCTCTTAAAGTCAAAGTAGGAGCCTGAGCCCCAGAAATCCATGAGCAGAGAAGCATGCAATCCGAACAACACCTCATCTTGCATTGCCTTCATAGGTTGGGGGATTGGCAGGACATTTGCTGCTTTCTCACTCCCTCTGTCCTGAGATATGCTAAAGGAAGAGAGGACCTTGACTATGCAGGCAGATTTCTGCCAAGGAAGGGAATCTGGAGATTTGCCCATTTCATTTGTTCATTAATTTATGTGTTGATTTCAGAGCAGTTATCTCTTCATAAATAGAATAAATAGCTTTTCAATTTTCTTTTTGAGAAAAACAGAAGTTGATTTATGGAAAGAGCAGAGGACAGTGGAAGAAAAGTCTTTCTAGGAGGTACCTTCCAAGAGGAAATCCTCTGTCAGCTTGGCCAGGTGAGAGGCACAGTGGGGATGGGAAGTGCCCATAGCTTCAGGAAGTTCTGTTTTGGCCTCACTGCACATTCAGTAAGAAGAATGGATATCACTGTGTTCAGCTTCTGGCTTTTTTGTTTTCCACAAGGAGGTTATTATCTGGGGATAAGCAAACTTTGATTTCAGGAAATTGTTGATGAGGCATCTTTGTCTGGATCTGTTTCTCTTACCATACTTTGAATTTGAAAGAGTAAACTCATTGAAAACAAGAGCTTGGCCTGCCTGGTGGAAATTATAATAAGAGAACAGATGGGATCCACAAGGGCAGTACCCGGGCTATCTATAGAGCAATGAATGAAAGCATCAGACCTACATTCCAGAGGATGGGGAAATGAGGTGGAAGGCCAGGGCACACAGCCTCAAGATGGACTCACAGCTTGTGAATAGAAAGCCCCACCAGAGACAACCCTACAGGGCACTGGAAAGTAAAAGCAAAGCACGCCCTCATTTACTGTCTTTTTTTTAAAGAAAAAGATTCTTCTGTGCTGATGGAAATGTCCTATATCTGCACTAATACAGTAGCCAGTAGCTACATGTGGCTACTGAGCATGTGAAATGTGGCTAAAGAGAGTAAGGAAGATTGAATTGTTAATTGTATTTCACTTTAATTACTTTGCATTTAAATTCAAATAGCCATATGTAGCTTGTGTCCATCATATTGAACAGGCAGGTCTAAAAGACTTTCTGAATATTAAAATAATTTGGACCTTATTTTAAAAAAGAAGAGGAAATTTTAAAAAATATTCAATGTGTATTTGTTGATATATAACTCCCTAATCTCATTCATAGACAAATAAGCAAACAAACAAAACCCCTCAAAACAAAACTCAGACATATTGGCAAATCAAGTGTTATTGGTATATCATGTTGTTAATACTAGAAGCTGCTTCACTCCGGGATCAGCTTGGCTTTAGCTGAAGCTTTTAAGTGCTAGAGGAGAGCCAGTAACAGGTAGTGCGTTGGTGAGTTTGGAAGAGAGAGTGCAGAGTATAGATATCATGAGAAAATTCAGGGGACAAAAGAGAGCTTGGTACTGCTAATAGAAAAAAAGAATAGCTGGATATTTTGAAGTGAGACGCCCTCTCCTTTCCTCATGTCCAATGTCCTTTCCTAACGATTAAGGTGGCCAGGGATAGGGAGCAGTAGGAAGTGCCAGCATTCCAAGTATTGAAAGTTAACCAGGAAATAGGTGGCCCTAGGCTGTTCTCCAACCGGATAAGACAAAGACAGAGAAGAGATACAGTCATCAGTGTCCAGAACCACAGACCCGGGGACTTGAGAGGGTGAAAGGAAGGCAGGGAGAACTGGAAAGGTCTTCTGAGTGGCCAGGCTGCTGTATCAGAAGTTTACATTCATTTAATTCCATTAATACTTATTGAGCACGTTAACATTTACATAGTTCTTCATGTTGGTGATACATGAGTGAACAAGAGATGTAACACCTGTCCTTAATTAACTAAAAAAAACTACCAGGGAAGACAGGAGGTGAGTATATTATCATACTGAGAATTAATTAAGCCCAATAGTATTGGTAGCTGTGAAAGCATATGACTGGCTAACCTGACTGGCAAACGTGACCTGCGGAGATGGGTAGGGCTGAGACAAAGACTCCCTTAAGAAATCCTATTTCAGCTGCTACCTAAATTGTCATTAGGTTCTCTCCAGAAGAAGGAAGGAAAAGAACGCTCCAGGAAAGGAAATCATTTGGGGATCTGATAGACCAGTGTGAATGGAAGCAGGGGATAATGAGGCAACCATGGGCAGGGAGAGTCATGCAGGGCCTGGGGCACACTCCAGGATTTTGGCACTTTATCCTAAGGGATTTTTGGTGGACTTTGCTCTTAAAAACATGCATATGTCCTGGGAGTGCAGAGCCATCTGAGAGGCAGCACATTCTCTTCTCCAGCATGCAAGGATGATGGAGAGGTCAGCCAGTATTTGGGCAAGCACAGGGTAGGATGACAGTGGTGTCCAACTGTTCTGGCCAACTTTGTTTGAGAATGAATTTTAATTCCACAGAGCCTGCCTTATTTGGGGTTGCTGGAGAGTCTTCCCAGCTGTGGCTCGCACCCAAGGTCACTATTTAACTAAATGGCATGAGGCCCTTTAAGGGCACGTGGGTGGTGAAAGAACATGAATTTGTGATGACAACTTTGCTACAAGTAACCCTCACAGAATCTGGTTTCCACACTCAAACTCACGTCTAACTGAATGGAGGGGAAACATCTAATTGTCTTGCATTTATTTGAGGCGGAGCATTCAAGGGCATTTCATCATGGTGTTATCAGAAGCTCCAGCTTCCCCAAGATTCTGCTCCATTCTTCACTGTGGAAGAACTGAAAGCTTCTGTAACCTAGGCTCCAATTCCACTCTGATTTTGTGGAGAAATCAGAAACCTTAGAATCCCTTCGAACCTCCAGATCTGGCATGGCAAGAGAGAGAATTGTAAGCGTTTTAGTCTGTTGTCACTGCATGCCCAGTTAAACTTGCCTTTCAGAGAAACAGCAAATTTCTTTTCAGCTTAAGTATGTCCCAGGATATAGAAATATTCCATGAAATGGATTTATACTGAAAAATTATTTACCGTTTCTCTAAAATACCATTTAACTGGACATTCTGTATTTTTTCTGGCAACCTGATGTGTGGGTGACATCTTATTGTCATAGATGGGGGTGGAAAAAGCTTCTGGAAAATATCCATTGAACTGGTATATCTGGGGTTAACATCCATGACCACAGGGTTTTGTATTCGTGTGGCTCTGAAATAAAATCCCAAGGAATGGGGGCTTCCCTGGTGGCGCAGTGGTTGGGAGTCTGCCTGCCGAGGCAGGAGACGTGGGTTCGTGCCCCGATCCGGGAGGATCCCACATGCTGCAGAGTGGCTGGGCCCGTGAGCCATGGCCGCTGAGCCTGCGCGTCCGGAGCCTGTGCTCCGCAACGGGAGAGGCCACAGCAG
>NW_006795321.1:332768-335147 GCF_000442215.2 Lipotes vexillifer | reverse complement strand
AAAAAAAAAAAAAAAAAAAAAAAAAAAAAATCCCAAGGATTGGCAGCATCCATAGGAAGAACTGGATATGAGGTCCAGCCAGTTTAGCTTTGAACTTTAGTGCCATCATTGTGTGATCTTGTGCAAGTACCTTGATTTTCTGAGACTTAGGCTTCTCATTTACAATGAGGACTAATAATATTTGTTTTCAAAGTTTAAGTAAAGATTGAAGATAATTTATATTAAGGATTTGGTACCTTATAAATATATGAATTTTAAAAATTCTAGGAAGACTGGTCAAAATCCTTTCAAGGGAAGACTAATATGATTGAAAAGAATAGGTCTATTAGAAAACCAAAGGCTGGGGGAAACCTGCCAGGCAGCTATAGAGAGAACTAAGAGGAAGTTTTCTGAGTGTAGCTTGACCTGGCCCAGTATATTTAGAAGTTGCCTCTCCTGTGCTGCTGTGGATTTTTACTGGCTCTATATCTCTCAGGACATTACAGATGCTTCCTGACGAAAATAAAGAAATTTGAGAGAGATGTATTGAAAGGAATTGAGGCTTGCTTGGGTTCAAAAGAGCCACTGATCTATTACTTGCTTTGAGTTAACATAAAATCAGAACTAAAAGAGTTATGATGTGTAAATGGTGATGAAGATGATCTGGATTTGCAGAAGTAGTAAAAGGTTTACAAAACACATCTAAGTAAGTGAACATTATGGACTGGCTGAGTTGAGTACACCACTGTCCTGAGAGAGTCACAGAAGGGTGGAGAGGGAGGACCCCTTCTGCCGGTCAGGCACCGAGTGGTCCTTCTGCATCTGAGTGGTGTTTTATAATATGTCTGCACACTCTTTGATCCTGTTCAAAAAGTGGACTCTATTTCTATTCTCCTTAAGTGAAACCAGCACTTGGTGACTCACCTTTAACAAATGGATTTGGGTAGAGGTGGTGGTGTGTAGGACTTCTAAGACTAGGTCATAAAAAGCATTGCATCCTTTTCGTCTCTCTGGAATCACTTGCTCAAGGGAAAGCTGAATGTCCCACTGTAAGAACTCTTAAGTAGCCCTATAGAGAAATCCACAGGATGAGGAACTGTGGCCTCCTGCCAACAGCCATGTGCAGGAGCCATCTTGGAAGATATTTTCCACCTCCAGCCAAGCCTTCAAATGGCTGCAGGCTCATGAGTGACCCTGAATCAGAACCACCCAGATAAACTGCCTCTGGAGCCCTGATCATCAGAAGCTATGTGAGGTGATAAGTGCTTTTTATCTGCTAAACTTTGGGGTAATTTTTTATGTAGCAATGAATAATTAATACAAACAACAATAATAGCTAAAATGTGTTGAGTGCTTAATATGTACCAAGGATGCTTCTAAGCATTTTACACATGTTAACTATTATTTTCTCTATTTTACAGATGAGGAAACCGAAGTACAGAGAGGTTAAATAACTTTCCCAGGGTAGATACATACTAAGTGACTTAAACATAGCTAGAGTCTCCCTCTATATGTGTTCTCTCTCAAGTATGTTTGTTTTACTGCTGTACTGTCTGTATTCCTTACTATATTATGAGTCCCACAAGGTCAGGGGAGGTATTCTACCCATATCATTGGAAGTCAGCAGAGTGCATAGAACACAGTATACTTGGAATAAAAATTTAGATAAATTGAATAAATAGATGATAAAGAAGTAACTGAAAAAAATCATTACACATCAGCTCTTTGCCCATGAGGCTTGAGGTTTTGGGTCTAACAAAGAGCCATATATGGAAACTTTACTGTTGGGTGATGTTAGTATGTCCTTTTGTTTAGAATCTGAAATTTTGGACTTTATTTTGTTGCCAATTTTAGATGGTGCTCAATGCCCTAATCTAATCCACAAACCCAGTGTTTCACAAATTTGCACTTAAATCCAAGGGAAATTGGAAATAACCTAAATACCCAACATTAGAGTTTAATAAATTATGGCACTTCAGTGCAATAAAATTTTGTGTACCTCTAAAATTATAAAACTATGTCGAATCAAGAAAAGTGTTTCAAACAATATTTAATTGAAAATAGCAGAAACAAAGTAAATTTTAGGCAAATATGTGTTATATACATTATACAGTTATTAGAAATAATGAAACATTTATTTATACTCCGTGGAATGATCTAGAAGACATATTTCAAGTGTCCTTGCTTCTAGGTCCTCTCAGGGGACAGAGGAAGGAAATATATGTGTATATATTGACCCATATGTATGTATGCATGTATATATGCATATGTATGTATATACTTCATATATATATACACACACACACACATAACAATCTGTATCTATATTAATCTAAACATGAACTACTATTTCCCCAACTCTAATCCATTACAGCATGGAACAGTTTGACCTCTTTCCAT
>NW_006795321.1:324638-332758 GCF_000442215.2 Lipotes vexillifer | reverse complement strand
GAACGGTTTGACCTCTTTCCCTAGATTATCTGGTAACTGCCCCTCCAGTGGTGAAAAACCTGCCTCCTACCATCTGTACCCTGCAAAATCATGCTCCAAAAGGAAAGGAGAAATAAAAACTTTCTCAGAAAAACAAAAACTGAGGAAATTCATCACTGGCAGGCCTGTCCTGAAAGAAATGTTTTAAACATTCTTCAGGTAAAGGGGAATATGATACAGGTAAGAAACTAATCTACACTAAAAAAAAGAAGAGTGTTGGAGAAGGAATAAATAAAGGTAAAATAGAGTCTCTGATTTTTCTTATTTTTAATTTATCTAAAATACAATTGTGTAAAGTAGTAAGAGTAATAATTATTTGGTAATTGTAGCATACAAATAGGTGACATAAGTGAATGACAGTGGTAGTCTCAAGTCAAGAATCAGGACTGCCATGAACTTGGCCTTGAACACCCCTGTTCTCCACAGAGACCTGTCTCCACTGTAATCCTTACACCATTTGATAACATCTGGGGGTAGGCAAATCTCCCAGTCGATACTTCACCTCAGCCCCTTAATCCAGTAAAAGTGGAACAGGACATTAGTCCTCACATGGTCTGGGGAACCAGGAAGGTAACAGAAGAAATCAGAAAAAAACTGAAGACAGCTGGGGCCACAGGGATTGGGGGTGGGAGTAGGAGGCCAGATTCACGCTTGAGAATACAGTAGGGAAGCCATTTAAAGAGAATGGAGTACTCTAGGGTCAAGGCTTGTGAGCAGGGCAACAAGCCACAGGGAATTTCCACTGCTGTAGTTCTTTCCTGTGTCCACCGTGGTTTTCCTGGGGCTACTTGCTAAATTCACCTGAAATATGGGTGCTTTGCTACCCTCAACCGATTGGCATTGAGTGACTTAGGGTGTAACCCTTCAAACTGTTGAGTGTGGGAGTTGGATGAAGTTGTGTAAGCCTGCAGTTTGTTCATTTCAGTTAAAGGGGTAGGACTGGCTGCCCCCTAGGATGTTCTACTGGAGAAGCTGGGAAAGGAGAAGCTGGCCTGGGACCCTGCACAGTCCACATAGTGCAATGTGTTCTTGTTGGTGAGTAGAGGGAAGACTGACCACAAGGAACCCCACACATCTATTAGAGGAAACAACGCTTGTAACAAACTCCACACTCGCGGTGGAATTTGCTCTACTGGGCTTTCACTTCTGACAAAACATTGAGGGCTAGAGTAAAATGTCCCTAGAACCTGAAAATGAGTATCTCTTCTGAAACTCACATGTCATAAAGTGAAGAAATGTTTTCTCTTCTTAGAGCTTATTGCAAGAATTCTTCACTCAGAAGGGACTTGGCTTTTTTGGAAATTTGTTTTATAAGCCTACTGAGGGAATAAAAACAAGCTTCCAGGACCTGGGTTTGGGCTGGTGCCTAGTTTCTACGAGGAAGAAAAAAACTCTGCCTGATAACTGGGAGAGAGAGGAATTTCGTGTTCCTACAGTGACAAATCCAGGAGGGAAGGTGAAGGAGCAAGACAAAGGAAGAAGTATTGACTCTCATGGGGGGAGATGGTTTTGGGCTCTGGAGTTAAGAGCAGATTCAAAAAGGGCAAAGGGAAATGTCTGATTGTGTTTGTTTTGTTTTGTTTTATCATTTTGGGGTTGGATGATGCAAACCCTCTCTGCCATCTCCTCTATGTATTGCTCCTGCTTTGGGATGTGTGGATTGAGGTGGGGGATTATGAAGAGAAGAGGGAGATCCAGACAGCAGGCTGCACCTGTGTGATTGATGAGAGAAGCTCTTTAGCTGAAGTCACTAGGAATGACAAGTTGTGTGTGTGTGTGTGTGTGTGTGTGTGTGTGTGTGTGTGTGTGTTTCTCTTGATCAAGGCAGGATGAGTGGAGCCTAAAAATCCTTTAAGTCTTGGCTGAATATGAAAGTTCACATTTAACTGTGTGAACTAAAGTGTGGAAACTTCATCATACCAGTATACTTCTTAATGTCTAGAGGAGGTTGTTAATTTTCTCTGACTTCATGGAAAGGCTGACTGGCTAATTTGTCCATCCTGCCAGCCTATTTTCAGGATCCTCTAAATAAAATAGGCTCACAGAAAAAAAAAAAAGGTGGGGGGTTGGGGGAGCTTGAGACATGAAAGCCAGACAAAGACAATATTTCAGAATGGAATGGTCTCCTTTGAAGAGCTCTCCATAGCAGATGAATGTTAAATATTTTCACTAACGTAATATGTGCCATTATTTTCACTAACATTTAAGTGAGAGTTAACATTTCCTTCAGTTGTGAATATAGTCCCAAAAGCACAGTAGTATTAAGAGCACCTGTTTTTTCATCAATAGAAACTAATCGATATCGGCTCTATTCAGATATAATTTGCACATCAGAAAATTCACCCACTTAAAGTGTTCGGTAGTTTTTAGTATATTCACAGAATTATGTACTCAGCACCACATCAGATTTAGAACATTTTTTTTTTTACCACAATAAGAAAATGTGGTATTTTGTGACTGGCTTGCCCACTTACGTAATGTGTTTAAGAATCATCCATATTGTAGCATATATCATTACTTTTCATTGTCAAGCAATGTTCCATTTTATGGATATAACACAGCTTTGTGTATCCATTTATCAATTGATGGTCATTTGGGTTAACTCTACTTTCGGCTGTTTTGAGTAATGCCACTGTGAACATTCATGTACAATTTTTGTGTGGACATATATTTTCATTTCTCTTGGGTATATTCCTAAGACTGAAATTGCTGGGTCATATAGTAACTATGTTTAACCATTTGAGGAACTGCCTGAGTATTTTGCAAAGTGGCTGCGTCATTTTTCATTCATTCCCACCAGCAATGTATGAAGGTTCCAAATTCTTCACATTCTTGACTGACTTTTGTTATTTTCTGACTTTTTGACAAAGCTATCCTAATGAATGTAAAGTGGTGTCTCACTGTGGTTTTGATTTACATTTCCCTGATGGTTAATCATGTTGCACATCCTTTCATAAGCTTATTGGCCATTTCTATATCTCCCTTGGAGAAATGTTTATTTAGATCCTTTCCCCATTTTAAAATTGGGTTGTCTTATTGATTTGTAAGAGTTCTTTATATATTCTAGATAAAAGTCACCTATCAGATATATGATTTGAAAATATTTTTTTCCATTCTGTGGATTGCATTTTCACTTTTTAATGATACTCTGAAACAAAAGTATTTTAGTTTTGTTAGAGTCTAATTTACCTATTTTTCTTTTCTTGTGCTTTTGGTTATTTTATCTAATGAACCATTGCCTGATAAAAGGTCACAAATATTTATGACTATGTTCTCTTCTAAGATTTTATAGGATTGTGTCTTACATTTAGGTCTTCATTCCATCATAAGTTAATTTTTGCATATGGTGTGAGGTAGGGTTATTTTGCATGTGGGTATCCTGTTGTCAAGCACCATTTCTTAAAAATACTACTCTTTCTCCATTGAGTTGTATTAGCACCCTCACTGTAAACCAATTGACCATCAAAGTGAAAGTTTATTTCTTGGCTCTCAGTTCTGTCCCTTTGACCTCTATGTCTATCTTTATGCTAGTACCATACTGTCTTGATTACTGTAACTTTGTAGTAAGTTTTAAAATTGGGAAATGTGAGTCATTAAACTCTGTTCTCCTTTATCAAGATTGTTTTGGCTATTCTGGATCCCTTGCATTTTGATATTTTAGAAAAAGGTTGTCAATTTCTGCAACGTGGGCAGCTGGAATCTTGATAGGGGTTGCATTGAATCTACAGATCATTTTTGGCAGTATTACCATCCTAACAATATTAAATCTTGCAAGCCATGAACTTAAGATGCCTTTCCGTTCATTTAGGTCTTCTTTAATTTGTTTCAGTAATGTTTGAAGTTTTCAGAGTGTAAGTTTGAGCCTTTAAAAAATTTATTCTTAAGTATTTTATTCTTTTTGTTCACACCAATAATATAACATAATAACATAATAAAATACAATAATGTAAATAATTTTAAAATTTTAATTTAACTTTCTGATTGTTCGTTGCAAGTGTATAGTATACAATTGACTTCTGTATGTTGATACTGTTTACTGCAAACTTGCTAGAATGGTTTATTAGTTCTAATTGTTTTTTGACGGATTCCTTAGGATTTTTTGTATGCAAGATTGTGTCATCTGCAAATAGAGATAGTTTTACTGTCTCTTATTGTTACATATATTATTTATGAAAGATAGTTTTTTCCACGCCAATATGGATACCATTTATTTCTTTTACTTGCCTAATTGCCCTGGCTAGAATCTCCAGTACAATGTTAAATAGAAGTGGGGTAGCACACTTCTGATCTTAGTGGGAAAGCATCCAGTCTTTCATTGTTATATGTATGTATATTAACTGTGGGTTTTCATAGATATATTTTATCAGGTGGGACAATTTCTCTTTTATGTTAGTTTGTTGACTATTTTCATTAATAAAGGGCATTGGATTTTATTAGATGTTTCTGCTGTGCCTATTGAGATCATGTGATTTTCATCTTTTGTTCTATAGATATGCTGTATTCATTGATTGATTTTCTAATGTTCAACCAACCTTACATTCTTGGGGTAGATCTCAGTAATGGTTTGTAATCCTTTTTGTATGATGCTGGATTCAATTTTATAGTATTTTGTTGATGGTTTTTGCTTTTATATTCATAAGAGATATTGGTCTGAGGTTTCTTTACTTTTGGTATCTTTGTCTATTTTTGGTATCAAGGTAATATCAGCCTCATACAATGAACTGAGAAGTGCTCCTTACGCTTCTAAAATTTGGATGAGTTTGTGAAGAATTGTTATTAATTCTTCTTTAACTGTTTAGCAGAATTTACTAGTAAAGCCATTTGGAACTGGGCTTTTCTTTGCAGGAAGTTTTTTGTTTGCTAATTCAGTCTCTTTATTTGTTACAAGACTGTTCAGACTTCCATTGCTTCTTGAGTCAGTTTTAATATTTTAAGTCGTTATAGAAATTTGTCCATTTCATCTAATTTATGTAATTTATTATTATACAGTTGTTCAGAGTATTTTATAGTCTTTTTATTTCTGTAGGTTTGGTAGTAATGTCCCCTCTATCATTTGTGTTTCTAATTATTTGCGTCTTCACTCCTTTTTTTCTTTGACAGTTCGGCTAAAGTTCGTCGATTTTATTTACCTTTTATAAGCACCAAATTTTGGGTTTGTTCATTTTCTCTATTTTTTTAAATTCTCTACTTTACTAATTTCCACTCTAATCATTATTGTTTCCTTCCTTCTGCTTGTTTTAAGTTTAATTTGTTCTTCTTTTCTACTGTCTTAAAGTAGAAAGTTATGTTATTGATTTAAGATTTTTCTTCTTTTATAATGTAGGTGTTTATAGCTATGTATTTCCCACTGAGCACTACTTTAATTGTATTTCATAAGTTTTAGCATTTGATGCTTTCATTTTTATTCATCACAAAATATTTTCTAATTTCCCTTGTAATTTCTTCTTCAACACATTGGTTATTTAGGAGTTTGTTGTTTAATTTCAACATATTTGTGAATTCCCCAAATTTCTTTCTGTTGTAAATTTCTAAGTTTTTCCCACGGTGGTCAGATATCAGATTTTGTATGATTTCAATCCTTTTAAATTAATTGAGGTTTGTTTTATGTCTTAGCACATAATCTATTCTGGAGAATGTTCCATGTGCCCTTGAGAAGAATCTGTATTCTTCTGTTCTTGTGTAGAATGTATCTAAGTCTAGTTAGTTTGTAATGTTGTTCAACTTTTCTATTTTCTTGTTAATATTCTGCTTAGTTGTTTCATATATTATTGAAAGTTGGGCATTAAAGTATATAGAATATTATACTTTATAATGTATTATATTACTGCAGAATTAGCTATTTCTTCTCACCAATAGAATTTTTATACATTTTCAAATACATTAAAATTTCCAAAAATCTCAAAATGCCCATCTACTTTGAAATCGCAGGAGTTATTACACCTGCTGCTAATTCTTTGTAATATATCAACAAAGCATGATTTTAAAATAGTTTTATAGCAGTATTTTAATATAATGAGTTTTGTCTATACCTTTATATATAATAATTTATGCATAAGATACAAGGTCAAGTAAGACCAGAACCTTGAACACAAGTGAGGATGGGACAGAGTTGAGGAAGATTGTGGGTGTGGACTGGCACCAAGAAGGAATAATATTGCTCAATTTTGAGAAGGAAGTGGAAAGAAAGAAATTTGCTACAGGGGAGATCCTCACTTCAATGAGCATGAGGAGTGCCAAGACACAGTTTCCTAACATGAAACAGAGTTAGTAGAAAATATAAAAATATAAGATATGAGGACAATCCTTCTGGTACTTCTAACTTCCTAGGACTCTCCTAATCAGTCTTGTAGTCAGAAAACAGGGCTTCATTTACCCTGCTCTGATGCATAATTCTTTCGACTGCTCCCCTATCCAGGGTCAAGTTGCAGGACAACAGAGGAAGGAAAAAAAAGCAACATGGGTGTTTTGGGATCACAACTTCTCCAACTGAAAAGTTTCATGACCATGGTATTTTTAGATGCCTTTGAGCTGCTGTGGTCTAGAATGTGAAAGAATAGGGGGAAAATTTTAAGAAATAAATGCTGAATATTTCCCAAACTTAACAAAAGGTATAAATCCATAAAAGCTCAGTGAACCACAATCAGAGTAAACCCAAAGAAATCCATGCTAAACACAGCAAAATAAAATTACTGAACACTAAAGACAAAAAATCTTGAGAGTTGGAAAGTGGGGGCGGGCGTGGGGTGGTGGTGGTGGGATGAATTGGGAGACTGGGATTGACATATATACACTAATATGTATAAATAGATAACTAATAAGAACCTGCTGTATAAAAAAATAATAAAATTAAATTAAAAAAAAATCTTGAGAGCAGCAAGATGAAAAACATAGGAAATAATGATTTGAATAAGGGTAGATTTCTAATCATAAATCATGGAAACCATAAGGAAATGGCACAACATTTTTAAAGGGCTGAAAGCAAAAATCTGTCAATCCAGAATTCTGTGTTCAGCAAAAACATCTTTGAGGAATAAAGGTAAAATAAAGATGTTCACAGATGAAGGAAAATTAAGAGAATTTTTGCCAGCAGACCCGCTCTGAAAGAATTGCTACAGTAAGTTCTTTTGATAGAAGTGAAATTATATCCGAGGGAAACTTGGAACATCAGGGATGAAGGAAGAGCAACAGAAATAGTACATATCTGGATAAATATAATGGACTACTTTTCTCCCTTTCAGTTCTTTAAAACATGTTGGATGATTGAAAGCAAATATTATAACGTTATCAATGAGGTTTCAATGTGCATAGCTGTAATACTTCAGATAACTACCACATAAAAGGGGGAAGTGAAAGGGACCTGTATATTGGTAAGGTCTATACATTCCTCTTGAAGTCGTAAAGCACTGACTCTAGATTTTTAAAGTTTAATATGTTTATTATAATCCCCAGAGCAATCACTAAGACAAACAGACAAAACAAAACTATACAAAGAGATATATTCAAAACACAAGAGATAAATGTAAATAGAATACTAAAAGAAAGTTCAAATATACCAAAAGGAAGCAGGAAAGAGGAAACAACAAAATGGAAAATAGTGGTAATAAACAGAAATCGAATATAAATTGTTAAATTAAATGTAAACATATCAGTAATTACATTAAACCTAAATTGTCTAAACACATCAGTTAAAAGATTGTTAGAATGGATAAACAAACACGTAACCTAACTATATGCTGTCTACAATGGTAATGATACAGGTAGGTTAAAAGTAAATGATGGAAGAATACATACCATGCAAACACTAAACTAATACTGGAATGGTTGTATTAATCTCAAAATAAACTTCAGAGCAAGGAAAAGTACAAGGGACAAGGAGGAACATTATGTAATGATAAAAGAGACAGTTCCCCCCCAAAGATATAACAATCATAAATGTGTAGAACCTAAAATAAAAGCTTCAAAATGCATAAAGAAAAAGCTGGCAGATCTGAAAGGATTAATAAACAAACCCACAATCTTAGCTGGAGACTTCAGCACTCTGTCAGTAATAGATAGACCTAACAGAAAGAAAGTCAGCAGGA
>NW_006795321.1:308555-324615 GCF_000442215.2 Lipotes vexillifer | reverse complement strand
AGGAATAAAGAATGGACAACACCATCAGCTAAATGGATTCAGTTGATATTTATTGAATTGTCCATGCAAGCAGCAAAATACACACTTCAGCAGAAAGTAGAAAATGTTTTGAACTGAGCAAAAATAAAAACATAACATAAAATTTGAGGCATGTAAAAGAGTGGTAGGAGTGAAATTTATAGAATTAAATGTCTATGTTGGAAAAGAAGAAAAGTTTCAAATAAATAATCTAAATTTCCATCTTAATGCTCTAGGGGAAAAAAAAAAGAGCAAAATCATTTCAAAGCAAACCTAAGGAAGAAAATAATAAAAAGACCAGAAATCAACGAACTTTAAAATGGAACAACAATGCAGAAAAATCAATAAAACCAAAAGGTGGTTCTTTAAAAAATAAACCTCTGGAAAGACTGACAAAGATGAGAGAAGACACAAGTTATTGATACCAGGAATAAAAGAAGGAGGTCTTACTATAGATCCTGCAGACATTAAAAATGACTGAGACTATTATGAAAACTTTGGCTCATAATTTTGACAATGTAAAAGAAATGGACCGTTAACAGTGGGGAGAGGGAAGGGAGAAGGGACAGAATAGGGGTAGGGGGTTAAGAGATACAAAGTACTATGTATAAAAATGAATAAACTACAAGGATATATTGTATAGCACAGGGAATATAGCCAATATTTTATAACTTAAATGGAGTATAACCTTTAAAAATTGTGAATCACTATGTTGTACACCTGAAACTTATATAATATTGTGAATCAACTATACCTCAATAGAAAATAATTTCAAAATGGACCAATTCCTTAAAAACCACAAATTACCAAAACTCACTCAAAATTGAATAGATAACCTCTATAAAACAAACTGACCTGTAGTTCAAACCCTTCTGAAAAATAAATATCCAGGTCCAGATGGGTTCACTGGCAAATTCTGAAATATATTTAAAGAAGAAATAACACCAATTCTACAAAATCTCATCCAGAAAATAGAAGAGAGGGGCACACTTTCAAACTCATTTTATATAAGCCCAAATTTGCCCTGGGAGAGTGGGACAGGGGCAAGAAATATATATACATTTTCATTTTAAACCATTTGTGGGGGGGATTTGATTCTTGATCATGTATATGCATTACTTTAACTATAATTGTAATTAAACATAAGCACCCTGGTTGCAGGTCTCAGTCACCCAGCACAAAGCTCCCAGTTGTATCTCCCTGTGGACTCTACCTCTGGAAGCCAGGTGACTCAGCTATTTTTCCCTCTAAAATATGTTCTTTCCTAGCAACTTCAGAGCTATCCCAGAAGACTTTAAATTGCAGGACATCTGACCTGCCTCATCTCAGCTTTTTTATTGCTAATTTCCCCTTACTGAGGTCTTTGGTCTACCCAAATGGGATGAGTTCAGAGGTTTTGTTTGTTTTTTTTTTTTCCCCACAATCGGCCTCAGGAGAACAATCAATGAGGTTCTCAGAAAAGAATGCACATTGAGGAAATCCCCTTTGAGCTGGCTGTGTCCATGAACTTCAGTTCTGTTTGCGGTTTTGTATTTGCCAAGCACCCACAGTGTATCAGGAGACTCTTAGGGAGAGAGCATGGTGGGGGTACTCATGGAAGGTCATGACACCATGGATTGTGAAACCGCACTGGTTAGGAGTTTGACTGACCTTGAGCAAACATCCATATGGGGTGGGTGAGAGGGGCTGGGCCATACTGTGTAACCCACTTGGGAGAATCGTGATGGCATGAGGGCAAGATGGAGTCAAAGTTTCATGGATGTAAAATAATCCCATGGTCCTTGCATAACCTCTGATGGAGCCCAGGAAAAAGGAACCAGAACCACATAGACTGGACCTACGGGTTTTCAAAGGTAAGAATATGTTGTCAAAATCCTGGTCTTTGTCAGGAACAAGATGTTTTAAAAAACACTCTGAGCTATTTGAGTTTAAGCCAGTTGTCTCTGGATGGATCTCAGTCCTATTTCTCCTTAGCCTATTGCTGAGGCTTATCAGACCTTTTGGAATGCTTGAAATTGTTGACTGTTTTCTGATTATCTGAAATGTATAATGATAGTAGCAGGGAGGTCTGGTTGGTATCAGATTCCAAATGTGAAATCACAGATCACATTTGGAATCTGATTTCTCCAAAGTCTGGTCCAAAGTCAGTGTTGGGCGTGTTCTGAAGCACCTTAGGCATCACTCTGGGAGAACCCAACATTTACTACTCCCGCAGACAGCCCAGTGGAGAAGCTATTAGATGACTGGATAGAACCCAGTTTTCACTGAGCATTCAGAAGGGGCAGCACAGCGAGCAGCAAGGGCAGGGCAAAGCTTCTCTCCAAACGACCTAGTTGCCCAAATCTTGCAGTGGATACAATTACAATCATGTCTGAGAAAACAGTAGATGAGCTCTGACAGAGCAGCAAAGATTCACAGAACCCAGCACGCACTTCTTGCTGAAGCATAGACAGGTGGGAATATAGAAAACAAGCAATTATAATTGCAGAGGTATATGGAGCACTTACTTTGTGCCAGGCGCTAATCTGAGGGTGCTATGTATGTTAACCTATGGCCTTTGTAACTCTAACAATAGTATGAGTTGTTATTATCACCATCTGCTAGACGAGGGGACTAAGGAATGCAAGGGCAAGTAACTTGCTGGTATGGCCTCAGAGCTAGTAAGTGGCAGAGGTAGGATTCAAACTTGGGCGGGCTGGCCCCAGAGCTTGTGTATGCAAACCCTGGTCTAAACTTCTCTCCTTCCATGAAGCAGTACCCACTGGGATGTACCAAAGCCCCTCTCAGCTAATGCCACGGCCCCTCTGTTGTGTAGATTATCACATGCCTCTACCTAAGCAGTGTGGTGGTTTTTGGAGAACAGTGTTCTTTTTCAGTTAGGTCTCTCTGATGATGCTCAGGAATATAGGTAAAACTTTAATCTCAAATGGCATTTAGTGCCTTCACTTCATCCTCAAGACTCTGATTGAAACACATTTTTGTGTCTTTCCATTAGGAGACTGAGCTGAGAGTAGGGAGCTCGGGACTTTAGGGCCTAAGTATCCCTGAGTTGAGCTCCAATCCTGTGTAAGTAACTCAATGGAAATATGAATGGCTGAGTTGGAATACCGGGGAAAAAGTATGGTCGTAAGAGCCACAAACGCCAAGTCCACAGCAGAAACACACACTCATAGTAGCCGGAAGGAAGTAGCCGGAAGGAAGAGCAGGCTGACATTAAACTCAATAAACTCAGAAATCCAGAGGACAAGATGAGAAGCTAGGTACAGACAGATGAAGCATGTGGTTCCCAATGGTAAATCTGCCCCAGCTTGGGCTAGGAGTGGGCTGTCCTCGGGGACAGCCTGCTTCGCACTTTATGGCAGGCTGGACTCGGCCACACGAGACAGGGAGAAAATTAAAATGCCTTCTTCATTCACATAATGATCTGTAGCTTTTGTCTCCCACTAAGTTAATGCTCCTCAGTGTCGAACTCTTTCTCTCTCTCTCTCACCCCAAGTACACAACATAATTTTCAGTTCATGATGCTATCATCATTGCCCAATGTATGGTCTGCTTTTATTCATATATTTATGCATTTAGTTAGTTATATATATATATATATATATATATTTTAATATATGCACAAGATACATAGGAAATAGTCTGTGCCTACAAGGAACCTTCAGTTTATTAATTAATTTATTTATTTTTGGTGTGTTGGGTCTTCGTTTCTGTGCTAGGGCTTTCTCTACTTATGGCAAGTGGGGGCCACTCTTCATTGCGGTGCGTGGGCCTCTCACTATCGCGGCCTTTCCTGTTGCAGAGCACAGGCTCCAGACGCGCAGGCTCAGTAGTTGTGGCTCACGGGCCCAGCCGCTCTGCGGCATGTGGGATCCTCTCAGACCAGGGCTCGAACCCGTGTCCCCTGCATCAGCAGGCAGACTCTCAACCATTGAGCCACCAGGGAAGCCCCCAGTAATATATTTTTGATAGTGTAATGAGTACCCATGAGCTACTATCCAACACAAAAACTCGAACTTTGCCAACAACCTACCCTATAGTGATATCCATACCATTACCCACCTCATTCTGACTTTGGTGGACCCTAAGCACTTTGTCTTTGTGGATCCCTTCCTCTATTAAAAAAAAATATATATATATATATAATATTTTATAACTGCATTGGTAGAACAATGAGTAAAATCCAGGCTGGATTCATTATTATATACTTATTATTATTATATTCATTTTTCTTCTGTTTTTAAAAGAAAATAAAATATTTTTGTGGAACCCTAACATTAGCATCGGCCTTATGCACTATTGTGCCTACTGTACTTAACGAATGGATAATCAATCCCATACCCATGCAGTTTAACCATCTTTCTGAATCTGGTATTTATCAACCCTTTGCCTTCCTTTTAATATGACTTTATTTACTTATATGAATATAGGTATGTAAGTGTGTGTGTATGTGTGTGTGCAAATAGTTGTTTGTAAAAAGAGCATGTGGAATATCCAACATGTAAAAAGTTCAGAAGTTGTCACCTCTGTCTTTACAACAAGTAAAACTAAACAAAATGAAAACCAACAACTTTTTTTAGACCTATGGAAGAACTGAGGCCACAAGGCAAACTGCCACCCCCAAACTGGGAGAGATAAGCAAATCCAGAGAGTCACAGCTGAGATCTGCTTACCCAAAGTAGAAGCTGCTGGAGCCGTATACTGGTGGGAACATTTTAGGTGCTGATTTTGATGAATTTCTGGAAACAATGTGAGCTAGCTTGAGAGTGAGAAACTCCTGAGGGCATAGTCTTGGTGAGGGGTCACCACATTTTTGTTGTCTTTACCTCACCTAATCTCACCAGATTCTCATGGTACAGGGCCAAAAAAATTTCTCTTCTGACTCTGACTGAGGGAGGGGAGGAGTAATCATTTAGAAATATGTCCAGAGAGTTCTCCAAAACAAAGACCTACTCTCCAGTGTAAAAGACTTTACCGGAGCCTTGTCCTTCTCCTGGGAGGACAGTTCTCTAACTCCATCTCCTTTTAGGCTTTCTGGCTCCCCTAAGTGGAGGAAAGGAGGGAAGCTAAGAAACATTTGTGATAGTCACAGACCAGAGATGCAGGTTCACAAAAAGACTGAGATTTAATCATACATTTATAGAATGCTTCCTGCCACTCCCAACACAAATACCTTACCATTATGTTAATAGAGCTCCAGTATAAAAACAGAGGATTACAGTTGGAAGAACTGCAAGGCACAGACTGTAGCTGAAGAGGAGTTCTTAGGGAAGCCCAAAGTCAACAGGAAAGACAAAGCAAGAAAACTAGAGGATTTAGAAGTCTCTGGCACCTATAGCTACAGCAAGCATTAGACACAATCCAACTCCTAGCCAGATTAACATAAAATCTCACACTAAAGCCCTCTTCAACTCAGTTCTTATTACCCAATACAACATAGCCATCTTTCAACAAAAAATACAAAGCATACTAAAAGGCAAAAGAAAGCCAGACTCAGATATGACATGAACATATTCTCAGAGAATTTCAAATAACTGTGATTATTATATGAAGGGCTCTACTGGAAAAGGGCAACAACAAGCAAGAACAGATGAGTAATGTAAACAGAGAGATGGAAATTCTAAAGAATGATAAAAAGGTACTAAAATATTGTAATGAAAATGAAGAATATTTTTGATGGGCTCAGCAGAGACTGGATATGGCTGAGGAAAGACCCAGTGGCTTTGAAAATAGGTCAATGAGAACTTCCTACACTGAAATACAAAGACAAAATACAATGACAAAAACAGAACAGGGCATCCAAGACTTGCAGGAAAATTTCAAAGGGTGTAATACATGAGTACTAGAATACTAAAAGGAAAAGAGAAAATGGAGCAGAGGAAATATTCAAAATAATAATGGCTGAGAATTTTCCAAAATTTGACAGCCAACAAACCACAGTCATGTTTTCATTAATGTAAGAATTAAAACATTCTTGGCTGGGCTCCTCTTTCTTGGACCACCTCTTTTAAAAAGTGAATTTCCCATTGGCAAAATCATGGTGTCTCATAGTACCTGATCTATGTATGATCTCCTAGAACACAGAAACATGACAGGTTGAAATCAAGCACCACTGATATTTTCTCAATTTAGGGAGAAACAAAACTATGGCAATGAATAGAATGTCCTTAATTTGACATAGTTAGCCCACGAATTTTTCTAAAAGCTTCCTTATCTAATGGTACTTTCTTGCCTGCATTCTTATGTATGTTGGTATGTAATTTCACTCAGTGAAACATTCATGGTAGGAGTTCCAGGTTTGATGAATCAATATTTTGTGTGTGTGTTAACCAAAATGAACTCTTTAATATTCAGTTATCTGAACTAGTTTGAAAACAACTTATGGTAGACATGTATGAGTGATTAAGAATATTTTGTTTTTAATTTGTTCTTTGTTCTTATTAGATTCTTTTAAAAAATTTTTTTTTTAGATGTTGGGGGTAGGAGTTTATTAATTAATTTATTTTATTTTTGCTGTGTTGGGTCTTTGTTTCTATGCGAGGGCTTTCTCTAGTTGTGGCAAGCGGGGGCCACTCTTCATCGCGGTGCGCAGGCCTCTCACTATCGCAGCCTCTCTTGTTGCGGAGCACAGGCTCCAGATGCGCAGGCTCAGTAGTTGTGGCTCACGGGCCTAGTTGCTCCACGGCATGTGGGATCCTCCCAGACCAGGGCTCGAACCCGTGTCCCCTGCATTAGCAGGCAGATTCTCAACCACTGCACCACCAGGGAAGCCCCTTATTAGATTCTTAAGTACATTTTCCCTTTAGGAAAAAACATATATTCTAGTCCTTGGGTGAACTTGTATGACAATAGAATTCAGATGAATTGACACTATTCCCTTGTAAATTCCACTTGCCTCAAAGGGCATTTGAGGAAATCTGTGAACAAATTCCTATACTCAGACTTGTGATTGGCAAGGCTACTTGGACCATGATATCCAGTGTCTGATCCAGGGGCTTCCCATGAGGATTTTCTTCCAGCCCATTGTTGAAGAAAAGTGGAAACTTCTCCCTGAAGGAGAGAAGTTTCTGCTTTGCCCATTATCCTCTGCATCATTTTATCCCTGAGGGTCTCTGTTTCATTTTGACTACCTTGAGAAGTACCCTGGGAAAATGAAAGCTGTGTACAGAAATTTTGAACTTCTCATCACAAGAACCGTATTGTATCCTGTATTTCTGATTGATAGAAATTGGTGCAAATGCTGTGGCAAGTCCTTCTCAATAAAACTGGTGACTGAATTTTCACCATATATGAATGATAAATGTCACAACAGTGAGTGGCTTTTATTACCAGAGATTGTGAATAAAATATTCTCTAAGATGACCTTTTCTCTTATATAATTTGCATTTCAAATCTCCCCCTTCTCAGCTGAAGAAACTAAACACTTTGTCTAAGGACAGGAAAAGTGCCCGTCAGTTAATCACATTCATATCAAACTTTAAGAACCCAGTGTGCGTAAACTAGGTCTAAAGAAGTTCCATCCCTGACTTGGTGAAGGTCACAATCTAGAGGATAAATTGGGCCACATTCAAGGAGAAAGTCCAAGAGGTACATGGAGCTGACATCTTTCAAATAAGCATTTCATGGATAGAGAAATCCACTGGGTGTTATTAATATGGGTTGTGTTAATTTAGGGCAGGCCATATGACATGGGGGATCAAGGCTTAAAGGAGCAGCATGGTGACCCTGTAAGAGAGAACAGATTGAAGTGAGTTTGGAGGTGAAAATGAAACCATTTACAAGCAATTGCAAGTTTACCTCTTGGTTGCATATGGAAGAGACCCCTTGCAGATTTTCCTAATATTTTAGGCCTACCTCATCTTGAGCCTGGGACACAATGAGAGGCACTTGTTGAATTTATTAATTCAGGCAATCATTTTGGAACACATAGAGCTATGTGCCCTATGTAGTCTCATCTTACTCTGTCATCTGCCAAAGCATCTTAGATGTATGTTTTCTTAGCCCTCGGACTGTAAGCAGCCAGAAAGTAGAGCCTGGCTCCTGCTCATCCATACCTGCCTACAGGGAGTGCTAGTTTTATTGTAATGACTTGACCCTTCCTTTTATGGAATTCTGGTTACTAGGGCTATGGAATGTTTGTATACCCACAAATTCATATGTTGAAGCCTAATCGCCAATGTGATGGTCTTTGGAGCTGGGGCCTTTGAAATGTAATCAGTCAGTTGGGGTGGAGCCCTCATGAATGGGATTAGTGCCTTTATAAGAAGAGACATGAGAAAGATGATCCCTTTCTCTCAGCCATGTGAACATACAGTGAGAAGATGGATAATCGCAAACCAGGAAGTGGCTTAACCAGACACTGGATCTGCAGGCTCCTTAATCTTGGACTTCTAGAACCATGAAAAATAAATGTTGTTTAAGCTGCCCAGTCTATAGTTTCTATCATAGCAGGCCAAATGCACTAAGTCAAATGGAGAGCCATTGCTCTTAAAATGACTTGTAAAGGGACGCTAACAATTTTGAGTATCACCATGTGAAGAACCTAGACTAATATGTACATATTATATATTAGACTGCCTTGGAGTTCATATGCATATAAATGTCATATATATATATATATATATATATATATATATATATATATATATATATATAATATATATATATATATATATATATATATATATATATATATATGTGTGGCATTTGTAGTCTAATTCTGAGCAGTGTGGCTAAAATTCACTGACTGGGTTGATTCACAGATGTGAAATAATTGTGACTCTGAATGGTTAGAACAATATCTTCCTTTTGTTTTGGCCACTGAATACTGGCAGCATTGGTTACTAGTAAGCAAAAAACAAAAACAAAACAAAACAAAACTGCAGCCTGAACAAATTCCAGTGGTTTGCATACATTTTTAGTAGTGACTAATCTTTTTAAAATAAAATTTTAGGGGAAATCCCATTAAAATCACAAGAACTAATATTTTTTGCACACCAACTATATGCCAAGGGAACCATAATAAGCCTTTTTATTAACTAATGTCTTTTTATAGCAATCCCACAAAATAGAGTACTGTTATCATTCCCAACTTACAGTTGAGGAAACTGAGGCAAGAGAAGTGATCTGGCTTGCCCTAAGACATATAGAGAGTTGGTCTGTAACAGAGCCATGATTCAAATGCAGGCAGTCTGGCTCCTGAACCTGCATTAATCATTGCATGCTACTCTCTACCTTTTGCACACCATTATTCTCCAGGGCGTGCGTGTGTGTGTGTGTGTGTGTGTGTGTGTGTGTGTGTGTGTGTGTGTGTGTGTAGAAAGAGATTTTATTATAAGGAAGTTGCTTATGTGATTCTGGATTCTGGTTAGTCCAAAATTTGCAGAGTGGCCAGCAGGCTAAAGACCCAGGAGAGATCTTTTCAAAGAGTGAACTTTTTATTTCATTGATTTTCTCTAATGATTTTCTATTCTCTATTTCATTTATTTCCATTCTAGTCATTATTTTTCTCCCTTCTTCTTTCTTTGGGTTTAGTTTACTTTCTTTTCGCTAATTTCCTGAGGTGGAGGTTTTGGTTATTGATTTGAGATTTATTCTTTTTTAATATAGGCATTTACATGTAAACATTTCTCTCTAAGATTTGCTTCAGCTTCATCCCACAGGTTCGATATGTTGTGTTTTTTAAAATAATTAATTAATTAATTGGAGTATAGTTGCTTTACACTGCTGTGTCAGTTTCTGCTGTACAGCAAAGTGAATCCGCCATATGTATACATATATCCCCTCGTTTTTGTATTTCCTTCCCATTTAGAGCACCAAGTAGAGTTTCCTGTGCTATACAGTAGGTTCTCGTTACTTATCTATTTTATACATAGTAGTGTATATATGTCAATCCCAATCTTCCAATTCATCCCACCCTCCCCTTTCTCCCTTCATATCCGTATGTTTGTTCTCTATGTCTGTGTCTCTATTTCTGCTTTGCAAATAAGATCATCTATACCATTGTCTAAATTCCACATATATGCATTAATATACGATATTTGTTTTTCTCTGTCTGACTTACTTCATTCTGTATGACAGTCTCTAGGACATACAGATGACCAACAAACACATGAAAGGATGCTCAACATCACTAAGTATTAGAGAAATGCAAATCAAAACTACAATGAGGTATCACCTCACACCAGTCAGAATGGCCATCACCAAAAAAATCTACAAACAATAAATGCTGGAGAGGGTATGAAGAAAAGGGAACCCTCTTGCACTGTTGGTGGGAATGTAAATTGATACAGCCATTATGGAGAACAGTATGGAGGTTCCTTAAAAAACTAAAAATACAACTGCCATACGGCCCAGCAATCCCACTACTGGGGACAGAGTCATGTACCACAATGTTCATTGCAGCTCTATTTACAATAGCCAGGACATGGAAGCAACCTAAGTGTCCATCAACAGATGAATGGATAAAGAAAATGTGGCACATATGTACAATGGAATATTACTCAGCCATAAAAAGGAACAAAATTGTGTCATTTGCAGAGACATGGATGATACACTGTGTTTTTATTTTCATTCATCTCAAAGTATTTTCTAATTTCCCTTGTAATTCCTTCTTTGCCCATTTATTATTTAGGAGTGTGTTGTTTAATTTCCACATTATTGTGAATTTCCCAAAGTTCCTTCTGTCACTGATTTCTAATTTTATTCCACTATGATTATGGAACATACTTTGCTTGATTTCATCCTTTAACATTTACTGAGGCTATTTTATGGCCTAACATATTGTCTATCCTGGAGAATATTCCATGTGCACTTGTAAGAGTTTGTACTTTACTGTTGTTGGGTAGAGTCTATGGATAGCTATTAGGTCTAGTTGGTTTATAGTGCTGTTCAGGTCTTCTATTTCCTTTTTAATCTTCTGTCTTTTTATTCTATTCATTATTGAAAGTGCGGTGTTGGAGTCTCTAACTATTATTACTGAATTGTCTATTTCTCCAGTCACATTTTCAGGTTTTGCTTTAAGTATTTGGGGGCTCTGTTGTTAGATGCACCTATGTTTATATCTTCCTAATGGACTGACACTTTTACCATTATAAAATGTCCTTCTTTGTCTCTCTCTATATTTTGTCTTAAAGTCTATTTTTTCTGTTGTTAGTGTAGCCACTCTAACTCTCTTTTGGTTACTTTCTGCATGCCATACCTTTTCATATCTTTTAGTGTTCAGCCTCTTTTTGTCTTTGAACATAAAGTATGTCTCTTCTAGACATGCATTGAAAACTCGTGCAAATTAAACCAATTCCTGTACATATTTACTAGCACTAATTTTAAGTGAGATACTGTGCTTTGTACTGTGGGATTGCCATGGTAAGTAAAAAAGACATAGAGGCACTTCACAAAAACCTCCTAGCTGTGGATGATTGAATGCAGTGTCCTCCAGAGCATGGTAAGGGCCCGTAAGGGAGGCACAAGCAGCCTTGCCTACTGAAGTTAAAGAAGAATGCGGAGCTCAGACAGTGATGGAGTATGTGAGCTCAGCCCAGGGGTCAGATGAAGCTTCAAGAGAGAAGCTGAGTTTGTAGCAGGAAGGAGCAGCACCTAAACACATTAGGTCAGGAAATCATAAAGTGTGTTCAACATCTAGTGTGTAGAACAATTTAACAGATAACTAGGGCATGCATGGGAGAGGAGTGGGAGATGAGGCTAGCAAGATGGACAGGGTGTTAGAAGGAAAGTTCTGCCTACACGGTGAAAGGTGTTTGATTAGATCTAGAATGACTGAAGCAAGGAAAAAAAGACTCTTACAGCAAGTGCTTCAAATGATTAAACTTCTATTTCCTCCCACTTGATCCATACCTTTAAGCCCCAAAGGGAAATGAAAATACAACACCTCTCATGTTCATCATTACATGATTGGCATTCAATAAGGATTTGCCACTAAATCATTAGATAAATGGAAATAAATGGTGAGAGTCAGAGAGAGAACTACAGCTTAGTGCCATGTGCACCAGGGAGGCCATTACCATTGGCAGTCATGTTTCTCCCAACACTGGAAAAAGACAGGACAAATTTCAAGGGAGAACTTCAACTTTTAATAATGAAACATTCAAATACAAGGCTACAGAAAAGGGGTCTGTATTTGTGGCAAAATGTGTGGACCATCTGAGAGCTTTCTGTCCTGTTTTGCTTCTGTTACTTTAAGAGCTTGACACCAACTAGCAGATGCCAGAGGGACTCAATCCTCCTTACTTCTCCCTGTCTTGGTGAGAAAGAAGTGAATGGATGATCACTTAATAGAGTATTATTTTTCCTTAGTATCTTTCTCTTAACTAGGGCTGATGGCTTTTTAAAGTTCTTTCGTAATATTATTGCACTGACTTTCTTTGTGTGAGGCAATGAGGGAGAGGTGATTTTCATTTGGTTTGACAGTGAAGGAACTGAAGGCTAGAGGGATTCCATGGCTTCTCTAGGATCTGGTTGCTAAATGGAGAAGCTGAGATTCATCTCAGGTTTTATTTGTTCAGTAGTCAAAAAGCCTAAGTGTCTTCTACGTTGCAGGCACTTGCTGAATGCTGAATAAAACACACATCCTGATTCAAGGTCAGCAGAGCCCAGAGGGAAGATTCTAGTTCATAAAACAGGAGGACAGAGCTAATGTGTGCTACCTTTCCAGTTATAAAAGCAGAAAAATACTGGTTAAGTGTAACGAAAATAGTGTCTTTTGTGTCTACATAGCTGAGCTTAACAGAAAGAAAGGAAAATTCCCACATGCCAGAAATGAAAAAGAAACTGAAGGCTAGAATAAGAAGCTTGTGGTCCGATACTTAAGGCCATCAGGGGAGTGGAATCTGGATATGGGTCCAGTGGCTGAGAATGGGGACTGAATGCCCAACCAGGATGGGGGATGGGGTGGTGGAATCTGTAGAAAGCTGGAGGTCAGACCCAAGTTGGGAAACTCAAAACATGGAAGCAATAGGATGCCTACTGTTCACCTGAGGCTCTGAGTAGATAGAAAAAAAAAGTAACCTGTGAGGTATCAAAACATGAAGCCCATGCCAGGCACAAGGGTGGTATGGAGTTCAAGTACATATTCCCACATGGTATGAGAATCCCCAAGAAATGAGTGTGAAATTGGACCTAATCAGGTGCCCTGCAGAAGCAAAGGCAAAGCCACTCTGTAAGGGGCTTTCCACAGTCCAGAGAGCCCAGTGTCCTTACATATAAATAAATCCCATGGAAGATGAATTTTAAAACTTATGAACTACACAAGAAAGCTGCCAACTGTGCGAAAGAATTAGAAGACACAGCAAACATGAAAATAGGACATACAAATTTGAGGTAATCAAGCTGTCTGAAAGAGACTACAAATAAGCCTGTTTAAAGACATGAAAGAATGACTAGAAACTCAAATGAAATAATAGATTCTGGGTGGAAAAACAGAAAAGCAAGACAAAGCTAAGTAATTCAACTTCCAGAAATAAAAATCCAGTAGTTGAGATAAACAAAATGTGATGTACCGAAGAGGTTGAACTTAATTGAAGAAATGAATGCTTGGGTGACTGAACTGGAGAAACTATCTGGAGATAGACAATACGAACCAAAGTTTAAGAAATACAGAGAATGTGAAGATCCAATATACATCTGACAGGAGTTCCAAAAGTATTAAGAGAGGGGATGTGGGGAGGCCATATCAAAGTCATAGTATCTGAGGACTTTCCAGACATAATACATCTTGAGTTGATATTGTGTAACTAAGTCCCAAGGAGGATAAAGAAAGAGTTATGCACACTAAGAACTATGGTAGTCAAGCCACACAACACTGCAGATCACCCGGCCTGTGGAGGAGACAGACGTTTCGAGGACTAGTCGCTGAGGAGGGGCCCATGAGCACAGGAATAGGAGAGGCTCACAAGAAGAAAGAACAGCTCCAGGGATGTCAGAAACAGGGTAAGTGCTGTGGCCTGACGGAGAGATATGGGAGCCAAATGGAGCTGGGTGATGGGACACTGAAGCAGGCGCCAACTTGATAGGCTCAGGGGAAAATTAGGCAGTTAGTGTGAGTGCAAAGGATGGAAAGTGGTCCTGACAAGAGGGAGAGGGGCAGAGAGAGGCAGGAGCTGCTCTGAGAGAACTGTGCCTCTTTCCTCGGAGGCCCAAGGAGATCACTAAGGATTTTAAGCCACAGCAAGGACAGGGTAAATTTTGCACCTTATAAAATACTCTGGCTCTGTGTAAAGGATGGACAGGAAGTGGATAAAAATGGTAGCAGGGGCATGAGCTAGCAGATTGTTACCACAACTCAAGCATGAGATGAATGCTGAGGGTTGGAATACAGCCAGAACCAGGGGAGTGAATCAAAGGAGACACAGCCCTGCAAAGGGCTGAAGGACAGGTGGTGTGAAGGACATGGTGTCTGTAGGGAGAGGGAAGAAGATTAAAGGATGACCCCCGTGTGTCTGGCTAGGGAACGGGGATGCCTGGTCCCCTGACACAGGGCATACAAGCTTTCTGGTCTTAATAGCCATATGAGTTTTAGAATATATTTCACTGTCTATTCACTATTTACTATTTCACTGCCTCCTTTATTTAATAGCCAACACCAAACATCATTGATTCACAGTTATTAATTCACCATTATGAATACTCTTGAAAGGAAATTCCTGTTTACTTTGGGACCAGTGCTTACCTTTTCAAGGTAATGTTACATAAATGAGCAGCAGTAGAATGTTTACATCATTTATCTGCTGTAGAGGGAGGGAGGCCTCTTTAGAAAGGAAGTAACCACTTCTTATAAGTACGGGGAGGCCTAGAGCACACTTCTAAGTGACAAGTATTTGTGGTGAGAGGCTGGAGAAGATGATGTTTATAATCCTAGTGATTTCTCAGCATTGTAAAAGTGGCAATGCCATAGATAGTAAGATACAGCTGATATCCCCTAAGCCCTTGCAGGACAGCAGACAGCCTAGGCTGGCCCTGTGTACCCTCCCCAGTCCCCTTGATGAGTAGCATGGTGGACACAGGGCTTCTTAGTCTAGGAGTGGGAGGAGTTAATAGTTTTCTACCTGTGAGCAAGTTGCAGGGTCAAAGGGAGACATTACTGAATGTTCATAATGTTCTAGAGATTCTTCATGTAGGAATTCTAAGGGAGCTCACTGCAAACATAATTGTGACTATTGTTACAGCTATTTTAAAGGTGAGGGAATGGAGACTCAGAGAAACACCTTAGCCAATGTCAGAGCCCGTGAATTGGGAGAGGTTTTGAAGGTAGGCCTCTGGGATTCCTCCTGTGACCCGACCTGAGTCATGGATGCTCCCATTAGGCCTTCTTGCAAGCCCTCTATTTCTTCATGAGTGGTCTCCTGGAGACCGCCAGAGAAGCTCAGGGCAGTGGCCAGGCCCCATTCCTCCATCTTCTTATTGTGTGGTCTCCAAAAATCACTTAACCTCTTGCTGCCTTGACCTCTCCATCTGTGAAATGGGGATCGAATTTCGTTGCTGCACTTTTGTCTACCCAGTGATCCTCGATGATTAATGATTAATGAGATTGCAGGGGAGGAGTTGTTGCACCCAAGGGCAGACTCATTTATTATGAAACAGAGTCCATTATTTCTTTATTTTTAAAATTTTCCTTTATTTTTTATGCAGCAGGTTCTTATTAGTTATCCTTTTTATACCTATTAGTGTATATATGTCAATCCCAATCTCCCAGTTCATCCCACCACCACCACCACCCCCCCTCCCTTAACATTCCCCCCTTGGTGCCCACACGTTTGTTCTCTACATCTGTGTCTCTATTTCTGCCTTGCAAACCAGTCAATCTGTACTATTTTTCTAGGTTCCACATGTATGCGTTAAATGTACGATATTTGGGGCTTCCCTGCTGGCACAGTGGTTGAGAGTCTGCCTGCCGATGCAGGGGACACGGGTTCATGCCCCGGTCCAGGAAGATCCCACATGCCGTGGCGCGGCTAGGCCTGTGAGCCATGGCCTCTGAGCCTGCACGTCCAGAGCCTGTGCTCCGCAACGGGAGAGGCCACAACAGTGA
>NW_006795321.1:297395-308545 GCF_000442215.2 Lipotes vexillifer | reverse complement strand
AAAAAAAAAAAAAAAAAAAAAAAAACAATATACAACATTTGTTTTTCCTTTTCTGACTTACTTCACTCTGTATGACAGCCCTAGATCCATCCACGTTGCTACAAATGACCCAATTTTGTTCCTTTTTATGGCTGAGTAATATTCCATTGTATATATGTACCACATCTTCTTTATCCATTCATCTCTCCATGGGCATTTAGGCTGCTTCCATGACCTGGCTATTGTAAATAGTGCTGCAATGAACATTGGGGTGCATGTGTCTTTTTGAATTATGGTTTTCTCTGGGTATATGCCCAGTAATGGGATTGCCAGGTCATATGATAATTCTATTTTTAGTTCTTTAAGGAACCTCCATACTGTTCTCCATAGTGGCTCTATCAATTTATATTCCCACCAACAGTGCAAGAGGGTTCCCTTTTCTCCACACCCTCTTCAGCATTTGTTGTTTGTAGATTTTCTGATGATGCCCATTCTAACTGGTGTGAGGTGATACCTCATTGTAGTTTTGATCTGCATTTCTCTAATAATTAGTGATGTTGAGCAGCTTTTCATGTGCCTCTTGGCCATCTGTATGTCTTCTTTGGAGAAATGTCTATTTAGGTCTTCTGCCCATTTTTTGATTGGGTTGTTTGTTTTTTAATATTGAGCTGCATGAGCTGTTTATATGTTTTGGAGATTAATCCTTTGTCCATTGATTCGTTTGCAAATATTTTCTCCCATTCTGAGGGTTGTCTTTTCATCTTGTTTATAGCTTCCTTTGCTGTGCAAAAGCTCTTAAATTTCATTAGGTCCCATTTGTTTATTTTTGTTTTTATTTCCATTACTCTAGAAGGTGGGTCAAAAAGATCTTGCTCTGATTTATGTCAAAGAGTGTTCTTCCTAGGTTTTCCTTCAAGAGTTTTAAAGTGTCCGGTCTTACACTTAGATCTTTAATCCATTTTGAGTTTATTTTTGTGTATGGTATTAGGGAGTGTTCTAATTTCATTCTTTTACATGTAGCTGTCCTGATTTCCCAGAACCACTTATTGAAGAGACTGTTTTTTCTCCATTGTATATCCTTGCCTCCTTTGTCATAGATTAGCTGACAATAGATGCGTGGGTTTATCTTTGGGCTTTCTATCCTGTTCCATTGATCTATATTTCTGTTTCTGTGCCAGTACCATATTGTCTTGATTACTGTAGCTTTGTAGTAGAGTCTGAAGTCAGGGAGACTGATTCCTCCAGCTCCGTTTTTTTCCCTCAAGACCACTTTGGCTGTTCGGGGTCTTTTGTGTCTCCATACAAATTTTAACATTTTTTCTTCTAGTTCTGTGAAAAATGCCATTGGTAATTTGGTAGGGATTGCATTGAATCTGTGGATTGCTTTGAATAGTAGAGTCATTTTCACAATATTGATTCTTCCACTCCAAGAACATGGTATATCTCTCCATCTGTTGGTATCATCTTGAATTTCTTTCATCAGTGTCTTATACTTTTCTGCATACAGGTCTTTTGTCTCCCTAGGGAGGTTTATTCCTAGGTATTTTATTCTTTTTGTTGAAGTGGTAAATGGGAGTGTTTCCTTAATTTCTCTTTCAGATTTTTCATCATTAGTGTATAGGAATGCAAGAGATTTCTGTGCATTAATTTTGTATCCTGCAACATTACCAAATTCATTGATTAGCTCTAGTAGTTTTCTGGTGGCAACTTTAGGATTCTCTATGTATAGTATCATGTCATCTGCAAAGAGTGACAGTTTTACTTCTTCTTTTCCAATTTGTATTCCTTTTAATTCTTTTTCTTCTCTGATTGCTGTGGCTAGGACTTCCAAAACTATGTTGAATAATAGTGGCAAGAGTGGACATCCTTGTCTTGTTCCTGATATTAAAGGAAATGCTTTCAGGTTTTCACCATTGAGATTGATGTTTGCTGTGGGTTTGTCATATATGGCCTTTATTATGTTGAGGTAGGTTCCCTCTATGCCCACCTTCTGGAGTATTTTTATCATAAATGGGTGTTGAATTTTGTCAAAAGCTTTTTCTGCATCTATTGAGATGATCATATGGTTTTTATTCTTCAATTTTTTAGTATGGTGTATCACATTGAGTGATTTGCATATATTGAAGAATGCTTGCATCCCTGGGATAAATCCCACTTGATCATCGTGTATGATCCTTTGAATGTGTTGTTGGATTTTGTTTGCTAGTATTTTGTTGAGGATTTTTGCATCTATATTCATCAGTGATATTGGTCTTTAATTTTCTTTTTTTTGTGATATCTTTTCCTGGTTTTGATATCAGGGTGATGGTGGCCTCACAGAATGAGTTTGGGAGTGTTCCTTCCTCTGCAGTTTTTTGGAAGAGTTTGAGAAAGGTGGGTGTTAGCTCTTCTCTAAATGTTTGATAGAATTCACCTGTGAAGCCATCCAGTCCTGGATTTTTGTTTATTGAAAGAGTTTTAATCAGAGTTTCAATTTCATTACTTGTGATAGGTCTGTTAATATTTTCCATTTCTTCCTGGTTCAGTCTTGGAAGGTTATACCTTTCTAAGAATTTGTCCATTTCTTCCAAGTTGTCCATTTTATTGGCATAGAGTTGCTTGTAGTAGTCTCTTAGGATGCTTTGTATTTCTGTGGTGTCTGTTGTAACTTCTCCTTTTTCATTTCTAATTTTATTGATTTGAGTCCTCTCCCTTTTTTTTTTTTTTGATGACTCTGGCTAATGATTTATCAATTTTGTTTATCTTCTGAAAGGACCAGCTTATAGTTTTATTGATCTTTGCTATTGTTTTCTTTGTTTCTATTTCATTTATTTCTGCTCTGATCTTTGTGATTTCTTTTCTCCTACTAAGTTTGGGTTTTGTTTGTTCTTCGTTCTCTAGTTCCTGTAGGTGTAAGGTTAGGTTGTTTACTTGAGGTGTTTCTTGTTTCTTGAAGTAGGCTTGTATTGCTATAAACTTCCCTCATAGAACTGCTTTTACTGCATCCCATAGGTTTTGGATCATCGTGTTTTCATTGTCATTTGTCTCTAGGTATTTTTTGATTTCCTCTTTGATTTCTTCAGTGACCTCTTGGTTATTTAGTAATGTATTGTTTAGCCTCCATATGTTTTTGTTTTTTACATTTTTTTCTCTGTAATTGATTTCTAATCTCATAGTGTTGTGTTTGGAAAAGATGCTTGATATGATTTCAATTTTCTTAAATTTACCAAGGTTTGATTTGTAACCCAAATGTGATCTATCCTGGAGAATGTTCCATGCACTCTTGAGAAGAAAGTGTAATCTGCTGTTTTTGGGTGGAATGTTCTATAAATATCAATTAAATCTGTCTTGTCTATTGTGTTGTTTAAAGCTTGTGTTTCCTTATTAATTTACTGTCTGGATGATCTGTCCATTGGTGTAGGTGAGAAAGTCCCTCACTGTTATTGTGTTACTGTCGATTTCCTCTTTTAGAGCTGTTAGCATTTGCCTTATGTATTGAGGGGCTCCTATGTTGGGTGCATATATATTTATAATTGTTATCTCTTCTTCTTGGATTGATCCTTTGACCATTATGTAGTGTCATTCCTTGTCTCTTTTAACATTCTTTATTTTATAGTCTATTTTATCTAATATGAGTGTTGCTGCCCCAGCTTTCTTTTGATTTCCATTTGCATGGAATATCTTTTTCCATCCCCTCACTTTCAGTCTGTATGTGTCCCTAGGTCTGATGTGGGTCGCTTGTAGACAGCATATATATGGGTCTTATTTTTGTATCCATTCAGTGAGCCTCTGTCTTTTGGTTGGAGCATTTAATCCATTCACATTTAAGGTAATTATTGATATGTATATTCCTATTACCATTTTCTTAATTGTTTTGGGGTTTTTTTTGTCGGTCCATTTCTTCTCTTGTGTTTCCCACTTAGAGAAGTTCCTTTAGCATTTGTTGTACAGCTGGTTTGGTGGTGCTGAATTCTCTTAGCTTTTGCTTGTCTGTAAAGCTTTTGATTTCTCCACCAAATCTGAATGAGATCCTTGCCGGGTAGAGTAATCTTGGTTGTAATTTCTCCCCTTTCATCACTTTAAATATATCATACCACTCCCTTCTGACTTATAGAGTTTCTGCTGAGAAATCAGCTATTAACCTTATGGGAGTTCCTTTGTATGTTATTTGTCATTTTTCCCGTGTTGCTCTCAATAATTTTTCTTTGTCTTTATTTTTGCCAATTTGATTACTGTGTGTCTCGGCATGTTTCTCCTTGGGTTAATCCTGCCTGGGACTCTCTGCACTTCCTGGACTTGGGTGGCTATTTCCTTTCCCATGTTAGGGAAATTTTCGACTATAATCTCTTCAAATATTTTTTTTGGTCCTTTCTCTCTCTTCTCCTTCTGGGACCCCTATAATGCAAATGTTGCTGCGTTTAATGTTGTCCCAGAGGTCTCTTAGGCTGTCTTCATTTCTTTTCATTCTTTTTTCTTTATTCTGTTCTGTGGCAGTGAATTCCACCATTCTGTCTTCCAGGTCACTTATCCGTTCTTTTGCCTCAGTTATTCTGCTATTGATTCCTTCTAGTGTATTTTTCATTTCAGTTATTATATTGTTCATCTCTGTTTGTTTGTTCTTTAATTCTTCTAGGTGTTTGTTCTTTAATTCTTCTAGGTCTTTGTTAAACATTTCTTGCATATTCTCAGTCTTTGCCTCCATTCTTTTTCCAAGGTCCTAGATCATCTTCACTATCATTATTCTGAATTCTTTTTCTGGAAGGTTCCCTAGCTCCACTTCATTTAGTTGTTTTTCTGTGATTTTATCTTGTTCCTTCATCTGGTACATACCTCTCTGCCTTTTCATTTTGCTGTCTTTCTGTGAATGTGGTTTTTGTTCCACAGGCTGCACGATTGTAGTTCTTCTTGCTTCTGCTATCTGCCCTCTGGTGGATGAGGCTATCTAAGTGGCTTGTGCAAGCTTCCTGATGGAAGGGACTGGTGGTGAGTAGAGCTGTGTGTTGCTCTGGTAGGCAGAGCTCAGTAAAACTTTAATCTGCTTGTCCGCTGATGGGTGGAGCTGAGTTCCCTCCCTGTTGGTTGTTTGGCCTGAGGTGACCCAGAACTGGAGGCTACAGTCTCTTTGGTGGGGCTAATGGTGGGCTCTGGGAGGGCTCAAGCCAAGATGTCCCTCCCAGAACTTCTGCTGCCAGTGTCCTTGTCCCCATGGCCAGCCACAGCCAACCCTGCCTCTGCAGGAGACCCTCTAATAGTAGCATGTAGGTCTGGTTCAGTCTCCTATGGGGTCACTGCTCCTTCCCCCTGGGTCCTGATGAGCACACTACTTTTTCTGTGCCCTCCAAGAGTGGAGTCTTTGTTTCCCCCAGTCCTATCAAAGTTCTGCAGTCAAATCCCACTAGCCTTCAAAGCCTGATTCTCTGGAAATTCCTCCCATTGCCAGACCCCCAGGTTGGGAAGCCTGACATGTGGCTCAGAACCTTCACTCCACTGGGTGGACTTCAGTGGTATAATGTTCTCCAGTTTGTGACTAACCCACCCAGTGGTTATGGGATTTGATTTTATTGTGATTGCGCCCCTCCTACCATCTCATTGCAGCTTCTCCTTTGTCTTTGGATGTGGGGTATCTTTTCGGGTTAGTTCCAGTGTCTTCCTGTTGATGACTGTTCAGCAGTTAGTTGTGATTCTGGTGTTCTCACAAGAGGGCGTGAGTGCACATCCTTCTACTCCACCATCTTGAGCCAATCAGAGTCCATTTCTTCTTCCTTTCACACACTAACATTTTTTTTTTAAGTATAATCTAAGGTAAATCTTTTGCAGAACTTAATTGCATAACATTTAATAATTACAACTTTGGCTGAAAACCTTTAAGTTAGTTAATAATGTGAGATTACTATCTGAGAAAACAGATTCGTTTTTGGTGCTGGTATAATTTTTAAGAGTTAACCAGACTTAGCTTTTTTATTCCCTAAATAAAATGGATTATGGACAAAGTGACATTTTGAATCACCACAGTTTCCAAACTCCTTTAGAGCTTTGAGGCTTAGTCCTTTCTCCGGGGAGGTCTGGGAATAGCTTAAATAATTCCAAACCAACCCTCAGCTTGTTATGACTTTTCCAGACATTAGGATTGAATGAATTTCTATGTGTTTCTTTTAAAAGTTAAAACTAAGAGTTAAGAAAGATCATTGTTATGAATTTTTAAAGACATCATTGACAAACACACGGTCATTAGATTGGATACTTAGTCATCATTCTGCGTGGGGTATAGTAAGTGGTGCTGCCTAGGGGTGGTTCAGAATTTGAGGGACAGGTATTTATCTGAGCAGATCACTTTAATACAAAGCACATGGGATTAGAATTCAGGGGGACTCTCATACTCATGGGAGGTTTTAGACCGAGAACATATCTTTTCACGTTTCTGATACTCTTCTTGGAGGCTTCTTTCATTCATTGCACATGCTCAACGTGAGCATGACTGTACCAGATTGTGTAACAGGGTAGGTTGTAAAGATCCATAGGAATATGCTTTAAGTCTTCAATGCCGACAGGTAGAAGGATGGTGGATGCAGCCTATTTAAGGGGGACAGTCTGTCTCTGACTGGTGCCACACCAGAGTGAAAGCAAGGGGTTCTTCCAAGAGATGGCAGAAATTTGGGTTTTTATGTGAAGCTTCTTGTTCAAGTTTTAGTAATTAGTTGCAAAGCCACATTTCTTTAAACACGGGGCAACGTGTTGGGCCAAATAAAACTAGTTCATAACCTCTGCTCTAAATGTTCTTTCTGCCCCCAAACTCTCTACTTCCATCAACTACTCCCGTAATTACTCACAGGCAACCATCTGGCCTCTGTGTCTTAGGTAGGAATGTTACACAAGGCATCTGAAAATGCGGCCACTCAATTGTTTGGTGACATAGCTACCTCATTTCTCAAAGAGAGCCATTCCGTTATTAATTAAGAGAAGTGTGTCTGACCTGAATGTGTTGCTTGAGGGAATCCAATTCAAAATGTATGTACTACCAAGTGACCAGCTAAGCATTCTCCTTCGTAAAATCTTTTACTCATTCATTCTTCCTTGCACAGAAGCCCAATATGCATTATTTAAACTTTCTGTTGGCTCTAAGATGTTTTAATTTTAAAAAAGCAGGGGGGATTTTGGACCACTTTAGAAGTTGGTTTCCTAAGTATTGCTATGTCATCATTTCCCTTTGTGAGTAAAGCCCATAGAGAAGGATGGAGAGACCCAGAACCCAGTCCAGACTTAGATGTACGTCCCATAAATGTCAATCTAACCCACCATGGAAATCCTGGACTCCTGGTGGCTTTGGCTCATCATCTTTCTGTGACTGTGGAGAGAGCTAAAGTGGACAAATATGCCTAAGGACATTGGACACACCTGCCCAACACCAATTTAAGTCAACAATTGGCCTGAAACTATTCACTTGGTGAAGCAGAGAAGAAAAAGATTTAGTAGTGCGATCAATAAAAAGTATCTTTCTCGGGCTTCCCTGGTGGCGCAGTGCTTGAGAGTCCGCCTGCCGATGCGGGAGACGCGGGTTCGTGCCCCGTTTCGGGAGGATCCCGCATGCCGCGGAGCGGCTGGGCCCGTGAGCCGTGGCCGCTGAGCCTGCGCGTCCGGAGCCTGTGCTCCGCAAATGGGAGAGGCCACAGCAGTGAGAGGCCCGCATAACGCAAGGAAAAAAAAAAAAAAAAAAAAAGTATCTTTCTCACTCTATTGCATCTATTTGGACACACTGGACAGGATGACCTGGGAGGTTTAACAATCTTTCCTGCAGCCTTCACACTAATATAAACAGTAGATGCATTTGAAGGGCTCCTTCACATACACATATTCCCAAAGGTAAATCTAAGTGAGGCATAGGCAAACAGAAGGCAGTGGCTATGCTTCTTTTGAGATTGAAAGACCACCCTGGTCTCATTGGAAACAGCAGGTCAAGATCTATCACTTGTCCACTGGTTAGTGTCTGCATTTGCAGTGAGGAATGGTAATTTGCAAGATAGCAACAGATTGATGTTTGCAATTCTGTTGAGGAAAGTTGTTAGCTGAACTGACTCTGTGTTTCTTTTCGAGCAACACCATCCTCTCCTCTGAAGAGAAATGATGAGCATAAAAAAGAGTTCAGAAATATCTCAGAGCCATGGTGTAAGTGAAATACAAGCGTGCTTGCATTAGAGAATCATGGACCTGGTTTGTTAGACTTATTTTGAAATTCTCTGTGATCTGAGGCACTTACTGTACCTGGCTGCAACTGGATACAGACACTGACAGAGACCTGTGGAAGGAGAAACTAAGACTGTTTATACTTAGTACATAATACGGCTTAATAAGAGTGAATGGGAATTTGCACCAGCAGAAATTACTTGTGGTCTAACCAGACAGTTTCTTTAAGAAACTGACATTTATTGAAATGCGCTTTGGATAATTACTTGTTTTCTGTGTTGCTCAGATATCTTGCTCTTTCCATTTTAGCAGCCATGATTATTCTGCAGAAAATGCAATTATATTGATATTGCATTTACCAATTATCTCTAGCTCCATTATGAGGAATCAATAGCAGATCTAATCACAAACCAGAGTATTAATTGTAAGTCAAATTTTTACTTAAAGAATAGACCTTCCATAAGAATAAGTACTTATTTGTATGCTTACTTTTACTTGGGTGAAAGAGGAAAAAAATGAGTTTCAAGGTCTTTGGAGGATGAATGCAGGGACAGAATATGGAAAGATAAGTGCATCTTAGTATGTTCCTGAACATGATTTCAAGAGCAAATGCCTAATCTTTGGAAAAAGCTCCAACTCAGGAGGATTTTAGTATCTAGTGGTTTCAATCTCTCACATTTTACTGGACTATGTCCTCATTAGGGTCTCAAATTTCCCAGGCACCACAAGGCTACTCCAGCTCAGATTTAATCAGCAGCAGACATCCATCAGGAGGAGGAAAGGGCCATCCCTGCCCCCTTGTAGCCCTCCCATTAATGAAATACTCACCAAGAAAACAGTGCCAGAATGCAAACAAACAGTATTGACCATATCCCCTCCCCACTTCTAACCTCTTGTGATCTTTGGCTTCTGTTCAGTAATTGTATTTATTTTTATTTCATTAAAAGAATGTGAGAGATGGAATTCCACTTAGGCCTGAAGTTCAAAGATTTATAGCCCAGATACAGCAGAGAGAGTTGTCTCGGTGTCCGTATCAGTTTGGGGTTAGGAACGCTCGTCTAGTTGGGATGTTTTCCTGCAAATGAGGTAACAAATGTTCCTCATATGTGCTCAGCAATTTAAAAACAATTTAGGATATACCATCATGATCATTCTCCTCATCTGATCTTCTCAATAGCTCTGTGCGTTAGGTGTGGTCCATCTCATTTTACAGATGGTCCCCTCATTTTCCCAGATTTGTGAGATTAAAGACAAAATGCTTCAGAGGTATCACAGATTGAAATAAGCAGTTTATTCCATTCATAGATGTCTACTTGCTCCAAGTGCCAAGCCCACAAATATGAAGATGAGCCGTAGTCCCAGCAGTGTCACTGATACTTGACATGTCAAAGAACACATGCACACTTTCACTAGTATAAATTAAATTGAGTCCAATTGGAAAATAATTCACAGATCTGTGTCACTAGACATTGTTAACTACACTCCCATGATCAGAATCCTCATCAATATGAGTCTCAGTTCTCTATTCCTCCCGAGTCCATAAACAATACTGTCTGCATGAAATGGAGTGAGCTCTTATGAAAGCTCCATTATTGGGTGGGCATTTCATCCTGAGCCTTATCTGGCAGGACTCCATCAGTTGAAGGGAGCCACTCATTTTGCCGTGGCTGTATGCCATTCTAAAACATTACTGCACCATAAAACCATGTAAAATATATTCCAAACTTCCAAAGAGAGATAAGAAAACTGAAGTTTGGAGAGATTGTCATGTACCAGCACATGACAGAAATGGAGGAGAATCAAGGTTATGTGACCAAGAGTCCCTTGTAGCTTGGTGATCAGCAGGCTTGACTGATAAGTCAAGAGCACAGTACAGAACAGCTGAGATGAGACACTAGGCAAATGCTCCAGGAGCAGGAGCAAGGCAAGTGCTGACACAGAGACGTGGATTGAGGACACTGAGTCCAGCCAACATATACTGGAAATGGGGACACACAGTGAGGAAGTGATCTGCCCCCCAAAGTTGATGAAGCACAGTGAAGAGAAGTCAACGTTTCAAGCTTGTGTTTGTGCCTCTCGACACCCTCAGCTTCCAAAAGAGTGCCTGGCACAGAGGGACACTTGATAGCATTCTCCAGGAGGTAATACATTGCAGATGAGTTCCAGGGCAACTGAACTGCCAGAACATCTAGGTCAGAGTGTTTTCTCAATAAAAGCAGGGTATTTTCATTTTCAAGTCTTTCCCCATTATGGAAGTCTGACTCACACACTAGATGATAATCACTTAATATCACAGCTATTATTATAATACTCTTCTTCAGTGTTTTTTTTTGCCTTTTCTTTTCATCAAGAATTGAGAGCAAAATCCCCAAAGGTTGACCACAATGATTTTTTTCCTCTTTCTCTCCTTTGATTCATGCTGACACATTCAGTGTGGAGGGGATTGTTTTCCATTTCCTCTTCTTATTTTCATCAGATGAGGACAATTAAAAAAAAGTCCTTAATTGTCTAGAATGGGCATGGTATTAGCACCAATTTATGACTTTATCCTAATGTGTCCCATATTTAGAGTAACAGATTCTTTGACATTTAGGGTTGTGTGAGACATAAACAACAGTGCCAGAATTATTTATGGAGATGGTCAATGTCATCACCCCAGGAAGCCTCCAAAGTTGAATTCACAGCCTTAAGCCTTGAAGAAATGGCCCCATTGTTTCTTTCTCTCCTGACTGATGTTGACAGTTCTTTCACCATCCCTCCCATATAAGAACTTTATAAGTACTTAGATGCAAGAGCTGACACTTTAGGGGGAAAACAGTCAACCACAAATATATGGATCTACTTGGCAAGTAAAAATGAAGGGAAAAAAACAGAGAGAGTATAAATATGAAAAACTAAGAATGAGAAACAGTGCCTGACCACAGGTGTGGACTTCAAATTTTATAAGACACCATTAAGAACAAAATCACATTAATATGCTTTAAAAATCTATGAAAGTCATTATTTCCCAGGGA
>NW_006795321.1:288415-297385 GCF_000442215.2 Lipotes vexillifer | reverse complement strand
GGGAAAGAGAAATAACCAAGATTAACTAAAGGAATGTAAAGCTTGAATAAAGTCATAGTCATAGAGATAAAGGTGACAGGAACATGGCAGAATGTTTTTGTGGTGATAATACTGATTTTTTTTTTTTTTAAAGCTTGCAGCATTCAGATAATCTTTACATTAGGTGAACTGTTCCATAGAATATAGAAATGTGAAAATTTTCCCAAATCATTTTTCGTGTTAGCATAACAGTGGTATCTAAATCTGAAGATACTAAACCAAAGAAGAAAACTCTAGGCTGAGCTTCGTTATGGATAGCAAGATAAAAATTCTAAATCAAAGACTAGCAAATAGAATTCAGCAGCATACTGAAAGACCATGTCTAAGTTTTCCTCAAGAATGTATTTCTGATAGGTTAAAAATACATCTATTAGGGCTTCCCTGGTGGCGCAGTGCTTGAGAGTCCGCCTGCCGATGCAGGAGACGCGGGTTCGTGCCCCGTTTCGGGAAGATCCCACATGCCGCGGAGCGGCTGGGCCCGTGAGCCATGGCCACTGAGCCTGCGCGTCCGGAGCCTGTGCTCCGCAAATGGGAGAGGCCACAACAGTGAGAGGCCCGCATAACGCAAGGAAAAAAAAAAAAAAAAAAAAAAAAAAAAAAAAGAAAAAAAAAATACATCTATTAGGAGGCTACTTAAATTGGCCAAAGGGGAAATGATACAAGTTCATTTTAAAAAATGAAAAATTTGGGCTTCCCTGGTGGCACAGTGGTTGAGAGTCTGCCTGCCGATGCAGGGGACACGGGTTTCGTGCCCCAGTCGGGAAGATGCCACATGCCGCGGAGCGGCTAGGCCTGAGAGCCATGACCACCGAGCCTGCGCGTCCAGAGCCTGTGCTCCGCAATGGGAGAGGCCACAACAGTGAGAGGCCCACGAACTGCAAAAAAAAAATAAAAGAAAATAAAAGTTTATCATTGGATAAATTTCAACATATATTCTTATGAAAACTGTAGGTAAATCAGCAATGAGAATGACAAAAAATATCTAATGAGATTCAACAGAGGTCATTAATCCCAATGGTGAAATTCTTGAGGCATTACTTTTAAAAATCAGATGCAAGGAGAGGGTGTCCATTATTATTTACCATTTTTCTGCAAGTCCCAGCCACTACACTGAGATATGAAGACAGAAACAAAGAATATAGCAATTACTAAGTAAGTGAAGATTAGAGATGTTTGAATTAGTTGCCTTATTAATCTCAATGGCTTTCTAGTATTATATTCAAATACGATACCTAGCACTGGGACATGAAGTTGGGAATCCTAGCCCTTTCCCCATCAAGGACAAGCAAGTGGTGTCAAATTCCTCTTTACTCTTTGTTATGGGATGGACTGCGTCTCCCCCAAATTCATAAGTTGAAGTCATAAGCCCCAGTACCCCAAAATATGACTGTCTTTGGAAATAAGGTCTTTAAAGAGATAATTAAGTTAAAATAATCGTTAAGGTGGGCTCTAATACAATATGACTGGTGTCCCTATAACAAGAGGAGATTAGGACACAGAGAGAGACCAGACACGTGCACACACAGAGAGACAACCACGTAAATACACAGCGAGAAGATAGCCCTTGCAAGCCAAGGAGAGAGGCCTCAGAAGAAACCAACCCGGCTGGCACCCTGATCTCAGACCTTGAGCTTCTAGAAATGTGAGAACTAAACAGAACTTCTGTTGTTTAAGCCACTAAGACTGTGATATTTTATTATGGCAGCCTGACACACTAATATATCCTTTTTCTCACTATGTTTTTGTGTTCCAGTTGAGGTCCAGTGACCTTGACCTCACTTGCATAGCTCCAAGTGGTAAGATCGAATCTTTATGACCCAGTCTGGTGCACAGATATCCAGTGGCACAGACTAGGGGGACTTTTATGAATCTCAGTAAATGCAAGTCTGCCTGATGGATCTGATGCAGTCCAGTTTCAGAACTGCTGTTACAAACCTGTTAAATGGCGTCACTGCTGCTTGACTGAGACCACAACCATGATTCCAGTAAGATGGGAGAAGCAGGTTTTTCCTTTCCAAGTTCGCACTAACCTCTGTGCTTCAGAATTCTTTCTCAGAGCCATTTGTCTCTGATGACGCACGTGCTATGGCAAGCAACTGATGCTTGGAGTGTAGTTGGTTCTATTTCCAAGAGCGCATCTGACTTAGTCATTTGAGTGAGTGTCTTGTCAAACTCCACATGCTCTATCTTCCCCCTGACCCCATAAAGTGGATTTTATCAGTTTTTCAGAGAGCCTGACCCTCTTTGCCTTTCCTGAACAGCTCTGGCAAGGTACACTGATGGTGTGAGAGAAAAAAGAGTATTTCTTAGTTCTGTCTAAGGCACTAAGAACTCCTCCCTAAATGAGAGACAGTGTTCTAATGAGGAACAGATGGAGGGCACAAGTGCTTTAGCCAAAAGGCTAGGAAAGTTGAGAAAGGAAAATACCAGCATTTCCAAATCCATCTGAGCTACAAGTTCATACACGTTTCATTCAACTATGGTTTGCACTTTGGTAATTCAGTAAGTATGGCATGGCCCCACTGAAGAGTTCAGAGTCTTGTAGAGTTAAACACTAAATGAATTTAATCGAGAAGCTGCTACTCTTGAACACATTCAACAGAAGGAATGTCTTCATTTGTCTTTAGAGCTTAAGTCTCAGTCTTGAAGAGAAGCTGCAGTAATCCAAATCAAAATCAGTGACTAATTACCACATTTCAGCTGAGTGGAAAAAATATGATGCAGCAAGAAACACATGGAGAGTGTGATGTCTTTGTTTATACATCATGCATAGCAGCTTCGCCCTGAAGACTCTGGGCCATATGTTATGTACCAAATATACACACAGCAACTGATTCTTATACCTCTCTCTATTTGGTGAGATTTGTGTAGCCTCAAATCTTGTTAGTGTACTTCCCTGTGAATGGTTCTTATGGAACTACTAGCTGCCTGCTGTTTCTGGAAAAACTTGATGATAATCACAAAGTAATACAGAAGTTGTGAAGTTTCCTTCCTTCATCTTTTCGCTGTACAGGCACCCAGAGAGGAGGAAGACAGTCCCTCTGGGAGCACTCAGGTTTGAATGGTGGAAAGGCGTGTGCATAAATCCTATAACGTGAAGCCAAATCTTTGGATATTCAGCAATGACAATGATTTTCACCAAATGACAGAGGAGGAAGGAGAGGAGGGAGAAAGGAACATATCAGAGGCCCTGATCTCTTTTTCAAATTCCATCCACCGTCTGTTGCTCCTTTGCTAGTCCTTCCATCTCAATTCCCTGGCCCTGAATTCTGGAATTTCCTCCTCGAAGCCATATAACATTGACTTCAAATGAATTGAAAATATTCTTTAAAGAAAATGTTCTTTAAATCTCTCCGAATGTTCCAGATATTTTTCTCTTATGTTTAGTCTCTTTTCTATTATAAAAGGAAATCAAGGTCACTAAAAAAATTAGAAAATGCAGAGAAGAGCAAAAGAACACCACCACCAACAACCTCCTCACCCCCGCAGTCCCACCCACCCTGGGACAACCGCTCAGCCCCACCTTGTAGTATGTCTTTATATACCTTTTCTATGAAAACTCGATCATGTAACTTACTATTACTTGTCTGAGAAATTATCCCAGATAATCTACTGTTGGACATTATTTGCTCTATCTCTTCACTACTTTAAGTTCTACAGGGCAGAACTAAAAAGCTTAAATCGAATCACATGTAAAGACATTAGAAAAAGTTTCTGAAAATCAAGAGTCACAAAACTTCTCACCAGCCTGTGTCCAAAATGACCAAATAGTCTTGTTTTCCAACCAGAATGTAGACCAATTTACTTTAGGCCAATTTACCTTAGGCCAGTATAATGTTGCCAAAGTCGTGCATAACAAATCTAAGAGACTTTCTCGATTTTTATCTCAATGTTCTCTACTTGATACTTTTCATCTTTATCCTTGGATTGCATCTTTTCCTTCAGCCCATTTTTAACACCCCTCAGGTTTTCTACCTGGCTTTCTGCCTAAATTTCTGTTTCTTCAAGGTTTCTGCTCTTGAAAGTCCCAAATCTCATGGGCATATATAAGGTGCATAGCACGTAGTAAATGTCCACCCACCCCCAAAACAGTGTCTACTATTATTTTTTTCAGCCTTTTATCTTAAAACAAGTATAGTGTGTACTTTTTCAGTGTGTTTTAGGATTCATAAAAATCATGAGATGAGTTCCGTTTTCCCCACTTGAGTTGACAACATCAAGATACAGAGATTGCATGTGATTCTCCCAAATGCAGAGCTAGATCTTAAAGATCTAACGATCAGAAAGTTATTTACTGCACCGAGTTATTTGCAATATTTGGATACGAGAGTTAGCTTTCTATGAAGTTGAAGGAAGTTTTAAAACTTAAAAAAACTGGGCACTTGCTGAATTTTCAAATTCTATTAGGGAAATTCTTTCACAAACCGTAAATTTGTGAATGTAAATAACATTCCCCCAGGCAATGCAGAGCCATTATTTAGAAGTTAAGGAAACAGAAAATTGCTTTTGTGAACTTGGTCGGCACCACAGTCTATTTTGTTTGTTTGTTTGTTTTTTTGTTTTTTGTTTTTTTGCCGTACGGGGGCCTCTCACCGCTGTGGCCTCTCCCGTTGCGGGGCACAGGCTCCGGACACGCAGGCTCAGCGGCCATGGCTCACGGGCCCAGCCGCTCCGCGGCATGTGGAATCTTCCCGGACCGGGGCACGAGCCCGTGTCCCCTGCATCGGCAGGCGGACTCTCAACCAGTGCACCACCAGGGAAGCCCATCACAGTCTATTTTGCAGCAGCCCTATTGCTCAACGTGGCTTCGCCTGCGTTTGATCGAGTTTCACAGAACGTGAGGAAAGTGCTCAGATTAGGCTTTGAAGGGGTCAGCATGTCTGTGCTGGATGCCAGTGGCTTTGGATCTGGTCTAATACAGAGAGTGTATTAGGTCTCTTTTCAATATTTGGAAAGTGTCCTGTCTGCGGCAGCTATTACCGTGAGCATGTACATAATCACTTACTTAATCCTCACAACAAATCTGTGGGATACCTGTTATAGTGATCTTACTGAGGCACAGGAAGGGTAAGTGCTTGCCCAGATCATCAGCTAATCCTGGGAGAGCTTGAACCCCAGCCCAGACAGCCTGGCTCAGAGCTGCCCTGAGATTCTGTTTCTCCATGGTCTCTACGGTCAGATCCGATGCCCTTGGCACTAGTCAGGAGTTCTGCAAAAGCAATCCATATAATTCTTACAAATAAACTAGAATAGTTTTGGCTACTATGAAATATACTGCATTCATTCCATGCCCATGTGAATTCACTGATCAGTCGCAATCAACCCCTTCCAAAATCACAGTAGGTGGGAGGGCAAATGATGCAGTGGTTAGAGCTGTGAATATCACCTTCCTCTGATCCCGCACCACCTGGTCCTCTGGGTCTGTGCCCCACATCTCATCCCTCTCCTGCATGAGAGCCCGCTCCTGCATCCCACAGCATGGGTCGCCACTGTGTTTGCTTGAATTGGAACAGAAAAGACTGGAGAATGCTACTGTGGTTCAGAGGAAGAAATCTGAACCTTTTGGAGAGGGTCAGGCAAGGCTGCGTGAAGGAGGCAACGTGCACCTTGAATGCTGGTGGGATGTCCATCCGGGGTGAATGAAGGAAGGTTTATTCTAGGAAATGGGGAGAAAGTCTCATGGGCAGTGATGCAGACAGGCCAAGACTTGAAGGGCTGGAGACAGTCAGGAATGAGGAGAGCTAGGACTGCAGGAGCCCAGGAAGGGTAGGGAAGGAGTAGGAGAACAGGGAGGCCCTGAAATGGTGTGGTTTGCCACCTAACTCTCTTCTGAATCCTTTCTTCAACAGGCCTTAAAACCCCCCACTTTATATATGGCTTCCTTACATGCTCTGACATGGAAAAAACCTCAACCTCCCAACACCACCCTCTTCTAAATGGCGATGAGTTGAAACCACATAGTGGAAGGACTCCAATGCCCAACTGAAAAGTTTCAATGTCATGTAATTGGGTGAGGGGAGAGGGAGACTCTGTTAAGGGATTCATGCAAGAGACTGGCATTACAGAGCTAGGTATTAGGATGGTAAACCTGCTGGGTAGCAAGTGGACTAGGAAAGGAAGGGAGGAAGGAAGGAAGAAAAGATAGAAGAAATGAAGGAAAGAAGACAGAAGGATTAAAGGGTGGGAGCCAGGAGGGGGTAGAGTGCAACTCCAGGAGGACATTTGAGATGGAATGGAAGGGACCAGAAGATGCTCCTTCAGACCCTTCTCTCTGTAACACTCATCCTGAGTAAATCTAACATGGCCACATGTCAGCACAGTCACATTTTCAGCACTTCTCTCCACATTTCACAGGGGAAAGGGGAGGTTTCCATTTGACAGAAGAAGAAGCTATTACATAGAAAGAAGACCAGAATAAAAGTGTTGAAATCGGTGCTAGAGAGATAAATTCTGTTACCCAAACAAATGCTTGTGGTAGGGGGATAAGAGGGTTCCTTTAGCATATTTAGTACCTATCTTGAATGCAGTGAATCCAGCTCATCTGAGATTATTTTCTGTGTTTTGTTGGTCTCAAAAGGTAAAATAGAAAAAATAAATAATATGTTTGACCTGTGCTCAGCCCCTACCGTGTGTCAGGCTCTATGCTGGACATGGCAGGAAATGCATTGATGAGTAAGGCCCTTGACTTACGTAGAAATGAGGGAAGGAGGGCATTTGAGTTGTGGGAGAAGGAGGCCCCTCAGAGCCCATCCATTGTCAGTCCCCACTGAATTCATCCCTTCATTTGTGATGTTATTTATTTATGGATGGGGAGGAGGCACAAGGAGAGAGAACATCTGAAATGTTTACATACGAGACTCTGCAACTTTGAAGGCTCCACTTACGTATGTTTTTTGGTGTTGGCCTGATTCTTATGTTAAACTAATTACATGTCAAACTCTGACGGGACATTTGGAATTCAATGTCCACTGTTGGTGACACAAATGGAGAGAATCCTTAGTGTACACACTGTCTTCTTTTTCTGTCCACGGGAAGAAACATTTTCAAAGAATACTTCTGGCCAAACTAGGGCTGTATGTTGCAAGACAGGAAAGTGTCTGCAAGCCCAACTGGAGATCCCAGTCTCTTCCAAGGATTACGTGAGTTTCCCATTTCAAACCCTGGCTCCAGGTCTGTGGCTTCTTCTTTTAAAGAGAATGTCAGAGCCCAGAAGTCCATTTGCTCCACGCAGTGGGCAGGGCAGAGCTGCACAGAAATGGATACCGCCTCATTGGTGTCCATTCCTCCAGCTCTTCCCCAGGTGTGTAGGGGCACAGAATAGAGCTTATTTTGAGGTGATATCTCAGCGGGGAGCTGTTTTTTAAATGTTCCCTTCTCCATACATGTTATAAAGGAAACCCGTTGGCTTTGGTTTCTTTAATAATAAAAAGCTGGTTGTAACCATTTCAGAAACACATTACAAAGTAGTTTCTTTAAACAATGATAATTTTGGCAATTGTGCATCTCAGCATTACAGACTTGAGCCAGTATTCAGGCAGTCTTGGCCAGGAAACCTCCTTCCTTTACAAGAACCTTGGACCAAGGAACTTCACATCCAGAGACAGGCTGAAGCCGTTGGTTATTTGCCAGCTCCTTGAACTGGAAGAGAAACCCGCCCCCCCACAGTCCCAACACACCTACCCACAGGTGCACACACCAACACACCCAGACACACAGACACACACACACACCCCTCACTCATACCGTCCACTCCACTCTATCTTGATGTCCGGAAAGCAGGGTACCTTTAGGACCGGAGGCAAATAAAGGATTGGTTGTTTTATTGGGGGCAGCTCTACCTGTATTACCCACCACCAGAGGCTTTATCTTGAAAGGAAAATTTAGCAGGGAGATGGCAAGACTGGGGAAGCTGATTTACTCCCCAGAGAGAGAGGGTTTGTGTAAGGGTGGAGAGGCCTGACACTCTCAAAGAGACCAATAGGGTTGCCATTCCCATGAGAGTTTTGGTTGTTGTGACCTGAGCACCAGTTGAGTATTCCCAATAGCTAAGGGGCATCCTGAGGCCCTGTCTGCTGCTGAGTGCAGGGTTCCTAAGGAATGGTATAGGGTCCTGTGGTGAGGGACCCCTCTAACACTTCCAACTCTGACCCCCTGATTTCTCCATAGTAGGCACCAGCTTCTCTAGTTCAAGGAACATTGGCAGCCAGGAAATTTCATTTTTCTATCTTAGAATGATTCAGCAGTCAGTCTCTCCAACCAGTGAACTGCTTGTTCCTTCATTTTTCATTCATCCATTCTTCCCTACATCCAAATTTTCATAGAGTGTCATAGTGCACCAACTGCCAAACCTCGCTCAAGAAGACATGAAGACCCCTCTATCTATTAAAGAAGTTGAATCCGTCATGAAAAACCTTCCCATAAAAACCCTCCATTTCAGATAGTTTCCTTAGTGAAATTTACCAGGGAAGGAATAATACAAACACTTCCAGAGAATTAAAGAGGAGGGAACACTTCCTAACTCATTCATAGAGGCCAGTGTTACCCTGATACCAATTCAGACAGAGACGTGACAAGAAAAAAAAAAACAAAAAAAAAACTACACTCCAATATCCCTCATGAAACAAGATGAAGGATTCTAAACAAAATTTTAGAAAAAAATCAAAATCAACAGTATACCAAAGGATGATGAGGTTTACCCCAGGAATTTAGGATTTGGTTTAGCATTTGAAAATCTTTCAGTGTAAATTAGCATATACTAATAAACTAGAAAGAAGAAAAACCTAATATCATTTTGACAAAATCTAACATCCATTTTGCTGATAAACGTTCAGCAAACGAGGGATAGAAAGGAACTTCTTCAACCTAATAAAGAACATCTACAAAAACCCTACAGCTTATATCATACACCAATTAATGAAAAAAATGCTTTCC
>NW_006795321.1:262711-288405 GCF_000442215.2 Lipotes vexillifer | reverse complement strand
GCTATATGTGACAAACCCACAGCCAACATCATTCTCAATGGTGAAAAACTGAAACCATTCCTGCTGAGATCAGGAAAAAGACAAGGATGTCCAGTCTTATAACTTCTATTTAACATTGTACTGAAAGCTCTAGACAGTGCATCCAGATTGGAAAGGAAGAAGCAAAATGATTTTCCTTTGCAGATGACATGACTCTACCTTTGTAGAAAATGTGATGGAATCAACAGAGGAAGAGACTAGTATTAATAAGTCAGTTAAACACATTTATAGGGTAAGATAATATAAAAAATCAAAATCAATTGTACTTCTATATACTAGTAATGAAAAATAAAATGTTAAAAGTTAAAAAACCAGCAGGATTTATAACATCAAAAATATTAACTACTCAGTGATCAATCTGACAAAAGATATGAAAAACCTGTACACTGAAAAGTTTAAAAAATATATTGCTGAGTGAAATTTAAATAGACCTAAATAAGTGGATTGTTATACCTTGTTTGTGGATCAGAAGATTCAGTATTGTTATGGTGTCAATTCTCCCAAAATTTATCTATAGATTCAATGTAATCCTGGTCAAAATCCCAGCAGGCTGTCTTAATTGAAATTTACAAGCTGGTTATAATAATTCATATGGAAATACAGAGAAGCTGGAATTGCCAAAATACCATTGAAAAAGAAGAGCAAAGTTAGAGGGCTAACAAAACTAATTTTAAGACATAAAGTTATGGTAATCAAAACAGTGTGGTATTGGCATAAAGATAGAAAAGTACGTGAGTATAACAGAATAGAGTCCAGATATAGACTGACGTACATGCGGGACAACTGATTTTTGACAAAAGTGCAGAGGCAATTCAGTGGAAAAGGAGAGCCTTTTAAACAACTGGCGCTGGAATAATTGGATCCGTATATGCAAAAATAATGAATTTTGACCCATACGCAAAAACTAATTCAAAATGGATCATAGATCTAAGTGTATGATAAATAATAAAACTTCTATAAGAAAACATAGGAGAAAATCTTTGTGATCTTGTGTTAGGCAAATATTTCTTAGCTATGACACCAAAAGGGCAGTCTATTTTATTTAAAAAAGAATAATGAATTGGATTTCATAAATATTACAAACACTTCTTTGAAAGACACTGTGACAAGAATAAAAAGACAAACCATTACTGGGTGAAAATAATTGCAGAGCAGATATCTGATGGACTTGTATCTGGTATATAAGGGACTCTCAAAAGTTAATAATGAAACAACAAACAACTCAGTAAAAGAAAAAGTAAAGTATTTGAACAGACACTTAACCAAAGAGCAGATAACACATGAAAAGATGCTCAATATCATTTGTTATTTGAAAAGTGCCAATTACAATTATGATGAGATACCACTTCACATCTATTAGAATGGCTCATATGAAAAGAGTGCCCATACCAAGTGCTGGTGAAGCTGTGGAGAAACTGGAACTTTCAGATGTTGCAGGAAAGGGGACATGAAATGGTTCAATCACTTTGGAAAACAGTTTGTCAGTTTCTTTAAAAAGTTAACCATACACCTACCAAATGATCCAGCCATTTCATTCCTAGGTATTTGCCCAGAAGAAATGAAAGCCTATGTCCACGCAAAGACTTGATACATGAATGTTAATACAGCCTTATTTGTAATAGGCAAAACCTGAAAACAATCCTCGTGTCCATCAACACATCGATGGATTAAACAAACGGTGGTGTATCCGTACAGTAAGACTACTCAGTAATAAAAAGGAAAAAAGTATCATTACATGCAACATGGATGAATCTCAAAATAATTACACTGAGTGACAGAAGGCAGACCAAAAATGATACACAGTGTAGTGTTCCATTCTTACAAAATCTAGGGAAGGCAAACTAATCATTAGTGAGAAGAACATCAGGTGAATTGCTGGGGCATGCATCAGAGTAGGGGGATGGGTTACAAACGGGCTGGAGGAACCTTTTGGGGGTGATGGATATGTTCACCATCCTCACTGTAGTGATGTGTTCGTGAGTGTATGTATAGATCAATATGTGCAGTTTATTGTATGTGAATCATACCTCAATAAATGTATTGAAAATAGAACAAGGAAGGAAGAAAAGAAGGAGAAATTGGGACAGAGAGACAAAAGGAAGAGAAAAACAAAGGGAGAAAAAAAGGAGGAAGGGAAAAAATGCAAAGAAAGTATTTTCCCTGGGCTTAGAGTGGATCTGGGCTGGATGGTGGTGAGTAGGTGACTGGGAATCTTCCACCCAGTCCGTACAATGAAATCCACTGTGTTCATTTCAGCACCACATATATCACTGATGGGAAGTAGGTTGAGCCCTAAAGAGGAGAGATCTTTCATTTCCAATGGCCCCATCGCTTAGCCTGCCAGGGCTTTTCCAACATTTCATGACCTCTAAAGAGACATTCCATCCATACTACTCTCCGTGACATGCCCACATCATGGCAAAGAACCTTCTTTTAGTTCTTAGCATGGTTTACAAAGCCCTGAATTGTGAGGCTCGGCCCAATTTTCAGCCTCTGCCTCAATGCTCTCACTCACTAAGCTTTAGCCATGACACGCTTCTCTCTTTTGAAACCAGCCAAGCTCCTTTTCTGCCTCAGGACCTTTGCACATGCAGTTCTTATGCCTGGAATAAGCTCCCCCACACTCCCAAGTCTGTCTAGATCTGTAGGTCTAAAGTTAATGTTACTAACTCAGGAGACCTTCCTCCTCCCTCCCCCAGACTAGATTTGATCCTTTACATTGGCCACAAACTCCAGTTTCCCATCCAATACTAATTTGGAATCACAGTGTTGCCTTAATAAAATAAAAGATGAGGTTTGCTCTTTCCACTTCATCTCATTTGCAAAACGACTCCCCAGTTCCATTTATGTCTGTGAATGAAAGCAAACACCAACTGCAGGGCCTGCCATCTCCTGCTCCCTACAGCCCTGCATACCAGGTCCAGCCACTCTCCCGTGACAATGTCACTTCAACAAACGCGAAACTCATAGAACATTACCTGCTTCTGCACAGTTTTGGATTTGAGGTTGTGGAAATTCTCTAGATTCCTTCCTGATTCACAGGGTTAGTAACTGGGTTGCTGCCCACTACATTACAGTTTTGAAATCTGAGAACAGTGACCTCAACCATGAAACACAAACTCAACACAATTCCCGGCTGGAGCTTGTGGGTTCTTCTCGAAAACCCACAGCTCAGCTTCCCAGCTTTGCTGGGAGTCTGGCAATGCATTACATTTATAGTTATGTTATCACGTTATTGAGAAGTAGGAAAGCCCTCCCGTTTTGTAATCTTGCTGTGAATGAGCTTCTATCTGCTGCCTCTCCCGTCTTCATCCTTCCAGACCTTAATACCTCCTTCTAGACCTTTCCCAAAGTCACCTCTTAGCTTGAGAACGTGGAACATGCTCCAAATGAAATCACATCACTACCAGATTATTTCTCTATCTCGATGTCAATAGGGAGCTAACAGTTCACTGGGCCAAACAAATGTAAATAGCATGTGGAATTGATTTGTTGGACTCTTATCAACAGGGAAACTGCTGCTTCCCTACAGTTTCTATAAGACCTCTATGTCTTTCATACAGGACTGCTTTCAAATGCATGAGAGCTCAACTGCTCTTCAAACTCTTGTCTTTTTTTTTTTTTAATAGATCTTTATTGGAGTATAATTGCTTCAAAATACTTTGTTAGTTTCTGTTGTACACCAGAGTGAATCAGCCATATGCATACATATATCCCCATATCCCCTCCCTCTTGAGCCTCCCTCCCATCCTCACTATCCCACCCCTTTAGGCCATCACAGAGCACCAAGCTGATCTCCCTGTGCTATGCTGCTGCTTCCCACTAGCTAACTATTTTACATTCGGTAGTGTATATATGTCGATGCTACTCTCACTTCACCCCAGCTTCACCCTCTCACCCCGTGTCCTCAAGTCCGTTCTCTATGTCTACATCTTATTCCTGCCCTGCAACTAGGTTCATCAGTACCATTTTTTTTTTTGATTCCATATACATGTGCTATAATACGGTATTTGTTTTCTCTTTCTGACTTACTTCACTCTGTATGACAGAATCTAGGTCCATCCATCTCACTACAAATAATTCAATTTTGTTTCTTTTTATGGTTCAGTAATATTCCATTGTCTATATGTGCCACGTCTTCTTTATCCATTCATCTGTCGATGGACACTTAGGTTGCTTCCATGTCCTGGCTATTGTAAATAGAGCTGCAGTGAATACTGTGGTACATGACCAAAGCAATCTACAGATTCAGTGCAATCCCTATCAAACTACCAATGGCATTCTTCACAGAATTAGAGCAAAAATTTTACAATTCGTATGGAAACACAAAAGACCCCGAATAGCCAAAACAATCTTGAGAAAGAAAAACAGAATTGGAGGAATCAGGCTCCCTGACTTCAAACTATACCACAAAGCTACAGTAATCAAGACAGTATGGTACTGGCACAAAAACAGAAATATAGATCAGTGATACAGGATAGAATGCCCAGAGATAAACCCATGTACATATGGGCACCTAATTTATGACAAAGGAGGAAAGAACATACAGTGGAGAAAAGACAGCCTCTTCAATAAGTGGTGCTGGGAAAACTGGACAGCTACATGTAAAAGAATGAAATTAGAACACTCCCTAACACCATACACAAAGATAAACTCCAAATGGATTAAAGACTTAGATGTGAGACCAGACATTATAAAGCTCTTAGAGGAAAACATAGGAAAAACACTCTTGGACATAAACTACAGCAAGATCTTTTTTGACCCACCTCCTAGAGTACCGGAAATAAAACCAAAAATAAACAAATGGGACTTAATTAAACTTAAAGCTTTTGCACAGCAAAGAAACCATAAACAAGACAAAAAGACAACCCTCAGAATGGGAGAAAATATTTGCAAATGAAACAACAGACAAAGGATTAATCTCCAAAATATACAAACAGCTCATGGAGCTCAATATCAAAAAAAACAAACAATCCAAAACTTTTGTCTTTTTATTGAGATATAATTGACATATTACATTGTAGGTTTAAGTTATACAGTGTGTTGATTTGATACATTTATATATTGTAATATGATCAACACCGTAGTGTTAGCTAACAGCTCTGTCATGTCACATATTTATCATTTCTTTTTTGTGGTGAGAACAATTAAGACCTAGTCTCTTAGCAACTTAAAATGTATAATACAGTATTTTGTTGTCTATAATCACTATGCTATGCAGTACATCTCCAGGAGGTACTTATCTTCTAGTTGCAAATTTGTATCCTTAAACAACATCTCTCCAATATTCACCCCCCAGCCCCTGGTAAGCACATTTCTGCTCTCTGTTTCTATGAGTTTAGCTTTTTTAGATTCCACATATAAGTGATATTATACATTATTTGTCTTTCTCTGTATGGTTATCTCACTTAGCAAAATGCCTTCAAAAGATTTTATATATATATATATATGTGTGTGTGTGTGTGTGTGTGTGTGTGTGTGTGTGTGTGTGTATGTATGTATATATAGTCTCACATCTTCTTTATCCATTCATCCATCAGTGGCTACTTAGGTTGCTTCTATATCTTGACTATTGTAAATATGGCTGCAGTAAACATAGGAGTGCAGATACCCTTTCAGTATCCTGTTTTCATTTTCTTTCGGTGTATACCCAGGGTTGCTGGGTCATATGCTCTTTAAACTTTGAAAACTGCTTTGCTCTTTTAGATTTGAGAGTTAGAAAATAGTTCCAAGGCTGGGCTCCCCCTCCTGCCCCTACAGAACACACCTGCCCTCCCTTGGACCCCTCCCCATGGAACTCTGGGGGCAGCAGAGAAGTGGGAAAGGCCACAGGCAGTCATCCCAGCTCGCTCTCCTTCACATGGTATGCCCAGGCCTGCAGAACACCAGCATCCTTCACGGAGACCATCGGCGCAGTCAGTCCTCCTGTGGTTTTTCTGCTTTTGGTCTCCAGCCAACAGTCCAGGTCTCCTCTGTTGCCATAACAAACTGTCTAAGACTAAATCTGGCCTTGTCACTCCCTGTCTAAAATCTTTCAGGGCATCCTCTGTTCATAGGATAAAGTGGGAGATCCTTACCTGAGAGACCAAATGCTCTAGGGCCCAACCCTGATCTCTAGACCCTCCCTGAGTTTTCCTTAGGCCTCTTCCAGCTGCTCCTAATGACCCCACCACCAGGTTGGCAGTTCCCCCACAGTGTGGCTGGTGTCTTTTTCTTTCCTTTACATATTTTCTTACTCCCTTTCTCTACCTGAGTAACTACACACTAATGTTTCAGGATCCAAACATCCAAAGCCAGGTGCTCTCCTGGAAGAGGAAAGAAATGCTTCAAGGTGAGAATGAGACTGAGTGGGCAGAAGCCTCAGACAGTGGGCAGAGCAGAGAACTGAGACAGGCCAGAGCTTCCCTACCGGCCACCTCCTGCTGTGTAATATCGGGTGCCTTAGTTAGCTAGGGCTGCTCTAACAAAAGGCACAGACTGGGAGACTTAAACAGCGGAACTTTATTTTCTCACATTCTTGGAAGTTGGAAATCTGAGATCAAGGAGTTGGCAGGTTTAGTTTCTTCTGAGGCCTCTCTCCTTGGCTTGTAGGTGGAGGTCTTCTCCCTGTATCTTCACATGGTCTTCCCTCTGTGCTGTCAGTGTCCAAATTTCACCTTTTTATGAAAACACCAGTCATACTGGACTAAGGCCCACTCTAATGACCTCATTTTAACTTACTCATCTCTGTAAAGACCCTATCTCCAAGTGAGGTTACATTCTGAAGCACTGGGGGTTTAGGACTTCAACATGAATTTTGGAGGGAGAAATACAATTCAGCCCAGAATGGGGCAATTAAAGGTGTCCTTTCTCTCGCTGTTCTCAATTTAATCTCTTCATCTGTAACATGGGGGTTGGGGGGAGTATAATAGGTAATCTTGTGTATCTTTTACAGCTCTAGACTTTTGGAGTTGAAAATCAGGCAACACGAAATAGGAGCCTGAGCAATTAGATTCTTGTGTCTTTCCATTAGAAAACGAACCAACAGTTTCAGACCTGAATTATCTGTGTAGGTGTTGGAATCCTCCCTCCACTTTTCTTGCATGCATGAGTCATGAAAGGGGATCAGAGTAAAGAAGGGAATGAGTTTGCTACCTACTTTTCCCTATCACGTGGGAGAGATAGAAGAGGGAGTCAGAGAGGGTGGGAGGTGAAAAATGCCCAGATTTTTAAGTGTCCTGCAAGGCATGGGAGCCAGCATGAAATGGACTTAGAGAGAGGGAGAGTGAGTGGAGGGAAGCGGGGAGCAGTACTAGTTTGTGTATCCACATCCTAAAAGGACCAAGAAAAGTTATTTGAGATCCACAGTGGCCAGAGAAGAAAGTGGCCACCCAGCAGGGGCTGAGTCCTCTCCGTTCTTCCCTCCAATCTTGCACATGCCCCCAGCATATGCCCCTGTCAACATGAGAGAGATGTTTTCCTCTGACTGCTGGGGGATGCTCCCAGGGTACCCAGGGCTGCAGGCTCCTGGCTGTGGGCAGATCTTTTGGGGGTTCTCTGAGTCATCCTAGCCAGATGTCTAGGAATGTCAGGCATGCGGTGAAGGATGGTGGTGGTAAACATTTTGGGACAAGAAATATCTAACGTTGCTAAAAAAAATTTTTTTTTAAAGATTCTTATGTATTTACTTTTGAAACCAGCACGTCCCGGAGGACTGGAAGGCAGAATAACTTGGTGATTTTGGAGGTCCATCTCTGGAAACATTCTCCTCATAGTGGCCCAGGGACTGAAACCTTTGCCCCGAACCCTGTGTATTCCGTCATGTACAGTATTTACATGATCATATTCACATAAATGCTCCGTATTGATTTTTTTTTTTTTTTTTTCTTGCGTTATGCGGGCCTCTCACTGTCGTGGCCTCTCCCATTTGCGGAGCACAGGCTCCGGACGCGCAGGCCCAGCGGCCATGGCTCACGGGCCCAGCCGCTCCGCGGCACGTGGGATCCTCCCGAAACGGGGCACGAACCCGCGTCTCCCGCATCGGCAGGCGGACTCTCAAGCACTGCGCCACCAGGGAAGCCCTCCGTATTGATTTTTGTCTCTTGAAGCTCGTGTGTGGACAGAGCATAGAACACTCAGTCATGGTTAAGATGAAGGAATGGGTAGGTTGCACCACGCAGAGCCCTGTCCCCTCTCCTCACATACTGTTCCCTCCGCAGGGGAGACTCTCCCCATAACTCTCCTTTTCCCTTGCTCATTCCACCTTCAAATCTCAACCTCCAGTGAGAAGCCTTGCTGACCCTTCTGCAGGCTTGGATGAGCCCCTCTGACCCCATGTCCCTTCCTGGGGTCTCCACATCCAGCTGTGGAGACTGTGCACAGAACACAATTCACATTCAGAGTCATTATAGATACATATTGTAATACGGTTCATTTTCCATGGATGGTAGTTACATGTCTGGAGCAAGGGGCATCTTGGTGGTGGTGGTTCCCCCGCCCCAGTTTTATTGAGATTTGACTGACACACAGCACTATATAAGTTGAAGGTGGGCAGCGTAATGACTTGACTTACATATATTACAAAATGATTACCACAATAATTTAGTTAACATCCATTACCCACAGAGTTACAAAAAAAATCTTTTTCTCTTGTAATGAGAACTTTTAGGGTCTGTTCTCTTAGCAACTTTTAAATACACCATACAGCGGTGTTAACTGTATTCATCATGTTTTAAGTTATATCCCCAGTATTTACTTATCTTATAACTGAAAGTTTGTGCCTTTCCACCGTCTTCATCTGATTCCCCCACCTCCTATCCCCCGCCTCTGGTAACCACAAATCTAATCTCTCCTTCTATGAGTTTAGCCTTTTTTTAGATTCCACATGTAAGTGAGGTCATACAGTATTTGTCTCTGTCTGGCTCACTTCACTCAGCATAATGTCCTCTAGGTCTGTCTGTGTTGTTGCAAATGGCAGGATTTCCTTCTTTTTTTATGGCTTTATCCATTCATCTGTCAATAGATATTTACATTGTTTCCATGTCTTGGCTATTGTAAATAATGCTGCAATGAACATAGGGTTGCAGATATCTCTTCAACATAGTGATTTCATTTCCATCAGATATATATCCAGAAGTGGAATTGTTGGATCATATGGTAGTTCTATTTTTTAATCTTTTGAGGAGCCTCCATACTGTTTTCCATTGTGGCTGCACCAGTTTACATTCCCAGCAACAGTGCACAGGGATTCTCCACATCCTTTTCTCCACATTCTCACCAGTATTTATCTCTTGTCTTTTTGATAATAGCCATTCTAACAGGTGTGAGGTGATATCTTATTGTGGTTTAGTGGTTTAGATTTGTTTTTTCCTGATGATCAGTAATGTTGAGCACCTTTTTATGTACCTGTTGGCCATTTGAATATCTTCTCTGGAAAAATACCTTTTCATAAAAATTAACTTGAAATGGATTAAAGACTAAAAAGTAAGACCTGAAACCGTAAAACTCCTAGAAGAAAACATAAGGGAAAAGCTCCTTGACATGGGTCTTAATGAGTTTTTGGATATGACACCTAAAGCACAAACAACAAAATAAAAAAATAAATAAGTGGGACTACATCAAACTAAAAAGCTTCTGCACAGCAAAGGAGATGATGAACAAAATGAAAAGGCAGCTTACAGAAAGGGAGAAAATATTTGCAAATCATATATCTGATAAGGGGTTAATATCCAAAATATATTAAGAACTTACACAACTCAATAGCAAAAAACAAAAATAAAAACAAAAACAGTTTGCAACAATGGGCAAGGGGCATCTTGTTCTAATTCTAATGAAAGTGCCTATGGGGCTGAGTGTACCTCAGGGGATGGTGACAGCTGAATACTCCTCTGTTTTCTTCTCTGGACTGTGAGCTCATCAGGCATCAACCATGTCAGAACAGCTCAAGGTGGGGTCTCCAGCTTGAACACAGGGCCTGGCACTGGACCGTCATTCACACAATGAATCAAAGGAATTAGTGGAGCTCTGGGCAGTGAGAGAAGAGTCCATCGCAAGGGGGATGAGCGAGGGCTCGCAGAGCTGGGCTGGAGGCAGAGAGGACAGGGGCCCAGCAGGGCTCATGAGAGCACAGGCCGTGGGAGCCAGTTGTGTGACTGGTACTCAGTCCAGCGGTACATGGACAGCACCTGTGTCAAGCGGGTAGAGGGGAATTCATTGAATTAATATTTCTAAACTGCTTAGAATAGGCACACAGACATCAGGATACAATGTCAAGTATAAATAAATAAACTGAGAAAATGAACGTTAACCTTAACAATGTGAAATTAAGTGTGAGTGACGGAAAGTGCAGATGCATCTTGCCCAGAAGAGCAGTTGAGGAGACCCCAGTGATGGGCTGAGCTGTCCTGGGCAATCACAGCCTCCATGATAGGATGTCAACCTTCCGTTCAAGTGCATCATCACTATTCCCTTGGCTTATGGTGCAGACTAACTAACTGGACTCTTCCCAAAGCGAGGAAAACCAAGAACTTATGACTGTCTGACGTAGGACATGTTGCCTTGCCCACCTCGTGGTTCTGGGTAAGCTGTGGTAATGAATGGCCACAGGATGAGCTGTGATGAAAAGGAGGGGTGGAGCGAGCGCGGTGTCTGGGGCTTGGCGCTTGAGTGGAATAAGCACGGCTGCTGCCTCCTCTCTCCCTTCCTGTGGTTTTCTTCCTGAGGCCTGGTGTTAATCATGTGACTTCTGGGTCTCCCACATGAAAAATCCTGCAGCTGGCTCACCCCTGAGGCAAGAAAAGGTAAGTGCCACATTCACGCAGGCTCCAGTGCTTGTATTTCTTTTCTTTTTTTTTTTTTTTGCGATATGTGGGCCTCTCACTGTCATGGCCCCTCCCGTTGCCGGACGCGCAAGCTCAGCGGCCACGGCTCACGGGCCCAGCCGCTACGCGGCATGTGGGATCCTCCCAGACCGGGGCACGAACCCGTATCCCCTGCACCGGCAGGCGGACTCCCAACCACTGCGCCACCAGGGAGGCCCCAGTGCTTGTATTTTTGGAGAGCAGAAAGAGGCAGATAAAAGACAGAGGCAGACAGGCCAGGAAAACTGTGAGATCCCAGAATCAACAGCTGTGGCTGAGGAATCCTCCTTCCACATCCTGGGGGCTTGGGACCCCTCCAGGATCTTCCAGGGGGCAGCACGGGTGCTGGGGAGGCAGGGGACTTCCCTGCTGCCCCTGGCTCTCTCTTTGGGCATGTGTCTCAACAGCAACCATAAAGTCCCCCTCCATCCCCCGCCATGAAGGAAATTTCACTCAAAGAAATGTTTCTGTCCAGTCTCAGAAGCTCCATTAGTCCTCATATTAAACATCCTCTTCAGAAAATGGTCTCTACTTCTCGTTACCAAGGATATTCATTCTTTCCAAATGCATCTGTTTCTTCTAATAGGAGAGTGCCAGAGAGAGGCGTCCTCTGTCCGTGCCGTGGTGAGGTCCAGGCTCAGGGTGTGCCAGGAACTCAGGCTCCAAGAAGGAAGAGGTCAGCCTCAGGCTAGACAGAGTGCTTGCTTAGGCTTCCAGAGGGTTCTCTGGCTGCTGGAGGGAGGTTGAGAGGCGTTTCACAAGCCCCCCCTCATTCAAGGCTCCTTCATCTCCACCTTCTAAACTAACTTCTTTTTGAAATACCTAAGATTTTTCAAAAACTTTCACTGGGGAAAAATGATAGGAAAACCACTCCGAAAATATTCAACAGCTTGTCTAAGTGAGAAATAAAGTCCCAACCCTAGGACCTGGTTCAGTCAGTCTGCCCCCCTGTTCCCTCACTGTTTTGAACTTTATACAGCTGTGTGTGGAAGTCTGGGGCTTGGTGGGGGTTTGTTAAACAGACCTAACGTGGTAAGAAATTTCCCACTTTTTCTGCAGGAAAGGGAAGAGACAAGTAGCTTTGTATGGCAAAAACGGTAGAATGTGAAGGTTGGGAGGTAGCTAGGTCCTGAGTTCAGAAGCAGGGGAGCAGTCCCTGGCCCTGGATCTCTTAGTGGGGGAACAGCAACCACTGGCCCCCGTGACCCCATTCTCTTGCTGAGGAAGGCTGGGGACATGGCCCTGTTCTTCCCTCTGAGCTCAGTATTAATGGTGATGGAGAGCAGTCTGCCCCCTTGCACATCCTTGAGAGCAGTTAGTGGGGATGTGTGTTAGGCTGTGGGGGCCTTGTTTACCCCTTCTCCAAAGAAAGCGTTCTTCAGTCTCATTGACCCGTCTTCCATCTATCTCACCCCAGTGAACGTGCAAGCGGGCTTCAGTGAGTGACACAAACTCCTCATGAATGTGTGTGCAGTGACCTTGGTTAGTTCCTGGTGGGCATCAGAGACCCAGGTGAACTGAGGGATGTACAGCATTATTTTTTCTCTTCTCTTGCTCCCCCGACAAGTAGGTTGCCAGAGGACAGGAAGGGACGAGGAAAATCTTAGCAGAGCTGGGAGGGGAAGGGAGACCTGTTTTCACGCTTGGGCAAGAAATCCTTACATGCCTCCAAGTAGCATTGAGGACACTCTGTGGCCACTGAATGGGAACAGGATTCAAACCAGGGGCAACCCCAAAGCATTGTACCTGCCTCTGTCAGGTGAGTCCACTGGGCATCTCAGTGAAGGATGTCCCAAACTATTAAAAGATTGTTTTAAAGAGGCTATAACCAAGTCTCTCATGCAGATATTTATTAAAAGAACACTTGTCAAGTATTATATTTTTACGTATTAATAATATAATAATGTTGGAATAATAATAATGCAATGAGTATGTGTAAGGTGTTTCTTTCAACTGGTTCAAAGGTGAATTTAAAGTACCACTCATTCATAGGAAGACAAGAGATGTTAAAATTAACTTGGATGCAAAATGGGAATATCCATAGGGCAATAATTGCATTCCACTGAACACAGTTAAGTTGTATTTCTACAGACAAGAATCGTTTGCATTATTATCAGTTTTTCACAACTGTAAAACAGCTAAAAGGCAGTGAAAGGTAGAGGTGAACCAAGGGTCCAGTGGACAGGGCAATGAATAATCCTTTCTAGTTTCCATTTCAAACTCTTTCACACTTTTCTCTGACATTTCAGCATGCCCCAACAACTGATTTGGCAAAAGTACTTCTGACCACTGCTCATGCAACACTACTGTACTGGACTCCAAGGAGGGTTCCTCCTCAATCTCCAGTTCTCACATGGTTTTTAGTGAAATAGGTCTCCTTATTTTTTGAACTCCTGTCTCTTTAGTTCATGTAGTACAGGCCAATCTAGAGAAAGTCCACATACTGTACTCAGAACCACCTCTCCGGGCCACACTGGGCCATCATATTTGCTCCAAGTTACCACATTCCTACTCTCCATCCTCTTGAAATGGAAATATACAAAATGGCCTCAGCAGGTCTACCCCTTTATGCCTGAAATGAGGAACACACGTGATTTAGGCTACCAGGTTGGAGCTCTCTAAGGAAAAAAAAGCATTCAATTCCTACAATAAGAAGAAAACAAACAAAACTTCTTTAGTAATTAGAATGTGTAGAGATTATAGGACACAGTGTCCTTGCGTGAGGGAAAAAAATAAAGTGTGAAGATTAGACAGTGTGATTCTTTTTTTTTCTTTTTAACATCTTTATTGGGGTATAATTGCTTTACAATGGTGTGTTAGTTTCTGCTTTATAACAAAGTGAACCAGTTATACATATACATATGTTCCCATATCTCTTCCCTCTTGCATCTCCCTCCCTCCCACCCTCCCTATCCCACCCCTCCAGGCGGTCACAAAGCACCCGAGCTGATCTCCCTGTACTATGCGGCTGCTTCCCACTAGCTACGTTTGATAGTGTATGTATGTCCATGCCTCTCTCTCGCTTTGTCACAGCTCACCCTTCCCCCTCCCCATATCCTCAAGTCCGTTCTCTAGCAGGTCTGTGTCTTTATTCCTGTCTTACCCCTAGGTTCTTCATGACACTTTTTTTTTCTTAAATTCCATATATATGTGTTAGCATACGGTGTTTGTCTTTCTCTTTCTGACTTACTTCACTCTGTATGACAGACTCTAGGTCTATCCACCTCATTACAAATAGCTCAATTTCGTTTCTTTCTATGGCTGAGTAATATTCCATTGTATATATGTGCCACATCTTCCTTATCCGTTCATCCAAAGATGGGCACTTAGGTTGTTTCCATCTCCAGGCTATTGTAAATAGAGCTGCAATGAACATTTTGATACATGACTCTTTTTGAATTATGGTTTTCTCAGTGTATATGCCCAGTAGTGGGATTGCTGGGTCATATGGTAGTTCTATTTGTAGTTTTTTAAGGAACCTCCATACTGTTCTCCATAGTGGCTGTACCAATTCACATTCCCACCAGCAGTGCAAGAGTGTTCCCTTTTCTCCACACCCTCTCCAGCATTTATTGTTTCTAGATTTTTTGATGATGGCCATTCTGACTGGTGTGAGATGATACCTCATTGTAGTTTTGATTTGCATTTCTCTAATGATTAATGATGTTGAGCTTTCTTTCATGTGTTTGTTGGCAGTCTGTATATCTTCTTTGGGGAAATGTCTATTTAGGTCTTCTGCCCATTTTTGGATTGGGTTGTTTGTTGTTTTGTTATTGAGCTGCATGAGCTGCTTGTAAATTTTGGAGATTAGTCCTTTGTCAGTTGCTTCATTTGCAAATAGTTTCTCCCATTCTGAGGGTTAGACAGTGTGATTCTTAACATTCTTTATGATCACTTGTTTATTTCTTTGCATCAAAAATAGTAGCTACTATTTATCAATTTTCATCCATGTGCCAGCCTCTCTGCTAGGAATTCCTACATGCATTAAACTTAACCTTTATAGGATGCCAAAAGGAAAATATTATTATTCACATCTTACAAATGATAAAAAACAAAAACAAAAACACATGGCTTAAAGAAGTTGAAAGTTTGGGCCAAAGTCATAATTAATAAATGGTGGCTCCTGAGTTAGTGTGACTCCAAAGCACATCCTCTTTTCTTCACACTCTTCAATGAAGGCTTGCAAAATGAATTCTCCTGCTTTCCACCTGGCAGGGTGAGAAGGAATTGCCATTCCTACTGGGATCTAGAGGCTGCTGTACATGATTATTAGCCCAAGGAATCTTCATTTCAAGCAGAACCAGATCTCTCAGCTGATTACTCACAGGGGAGAGGATTTGGCATATAGTCAGTCAGACAGGGACTGCAGAGAACACACCAAGTCCTGGATATTTACAGTGACAAGGTGGCCCCCAAAGCCCAAACACAGAACCTTGGGAGATTCCACCACTTCTCTTTAGAAACCCCTAGCTGGGTGGGCTGCCTATAGGATACAGGCCAGGGGGACCAGAAAGAGCACAGTCATCATCAGTCAAGCCTTTGTCTTGCTGGAGGCTGATACTTCAGGGAAACACTCCAATGGGCCTTGGACAATTGATGAGCCTCCTTTTCAGTTTTCACCTCTGTCCCTGAGTTTAAGCTCCGAAGTGCTGGTTACTTTGAGAGGCAAAAAGGAAAAACATTTGAGGGCATGAAGTATCCAAGGCTAGAAACAATCCGATGCTGATATTGGAAAAATTGTGTGTGCAGAAGGTACTCTGAAGTTCACACAACAAATGACGAGGATGTGGAGAAAAGGGAACCCTCATACACTGTTGGCGGGAATGTAAATTGGTACAGCCACTATGGAGAACAGTATGGAGGTTTCTCAAAAAACTAAAAATAGAACTACCATAAGACCCAGCAATTACACTCCTGGGTATTTATCCAAAAAAAGAAAAGAAATGAAAATACTAACTTGAAAAGATAATGCACCCCTATATTCACAGCAGCATTGGTTACAATTGCCAAATATGGAACCAACCTAAGTGTCCACTGATGGATGAATGGATAAAGAAGGTGATATATAGGTATACACACACACACACACACACACACACGCACACACACACACAAGCACACACACACAATGGAATACTATTCAGCAATTGAAATTTTGCCATTTGCAACAACATGGATGGATTTGGAAGGTGTTATGTTAAGTGAAATAAGTCAGACAGAGAAAGACAGATACTGTGTGATGTCACATATAAGTGGAATCTAGAAAATAAAACATACTAGTGAATATAACAAAAAAGAAACAGACTCACAGATATGGAGAACAAACTAGTGGTTACCAGTACAGAGAGGGAAGGGGGGAGGGGCAATCTACTATGTATAAAATAAATAAGCTACAAGGATATATAGTACAACACAGGGAATATAGCCAATATATTATAATAACTATAAATGGACTATAACCTTTAAAAATTGTGAATCACTATGTTGTACACCTGAAAGTTATATAATATTGTATATCAGCGTTCCCCAACCCCCAGGCTGAGGACTGGTCGACGCCCTGTTAGGAACTGGGCCACACAGCAGGAGGTGAGTGGCGGGCAAATGAGCAAAGCTTCATCTGCTGCTCCCCATCGCTCCCCATCGCTCACATTACTGCCTGAACCATCCTCACCCCCCCACCCCCACACCCCGTCTGTGGAAAAATTGTCTTCCTTTAAACCAGTCCCTGGTGCCAAAAAGGTTGGGGACCACTAATGTACATCAACTATATCTCAATTTAAAAAAAAGGAAAAGCATAACCAGGGTCACTTAGAAAAATATATAACTTTACTAGTAATAGCTCTTGGGAACTTCTTAAGTGTTAAAAAGAAATCTATTCTTAAAATCAGTAACTATATAAGTTACTAAAGTAACTTTTTCTCTCATATTATATTGTTGACAATATAAGATAAACAATGTTGTCAGTTCACATTCCTAAAAAGAGTCTATGCTGGCGTAAACTTTGAATACTTAGGTCCTGAGCCTCTCTTAACTGTAATTTGGAAGTCAGAAAGAAAGTAAGGTATACTGGTTGAGACCCTGTCCATCCTAGACACACCATGGCCAGATTCCCCCTGCTCTCATGGGAGCCCACAGCAGAGGGACAGACACCCCAGGCAGGACTAGCTTCATGGGCATGCAAGCAGTACCATCACCTGAGCCTCCTTCTCAGAAGGGCCCCACACTTGGTTTAATATTCTTCTGTGGCCATCTTGAAATCCTTAATAATTTCATCTTTGGACTTGCATTTTGTAAACGAAGTCTGACGTGACACTAGAGCTCGCGCCTGAGTAGAGGAGCCTGCGCTGGTCGGGCTCACGTGCGCACGCACCTGCCAAGCCAGTGTGCACCGTGGGCAGAGGACACCTTGCACGCCCAGCCATCAGCTTGGCTGCCCAGCACTGCCTGGAGCAGTGTGGGACACTGCAGGGTCCTAAGGGCGTTGTTATTTCTGGGGACCTGGGCCTAGACTGACAGTGGTGGCAGTAGTGGTTGCAGCAAAAGCAACAGAGCTGGCTAGAGTGGCCATGGTTCCAGGAGAGCATGGAGACAGTGCCTGGAGGCTTCCCTGTTCCTTTTAGGCTATGTTATGTCATGTCATTTTGAGAGTAAATAATGTCACTATTGCCCCATTACATTCTCTGAGTAATAAAATATTTTTAAAGGAAAACCTTATAATTTTTCGTTTTTAACTGTACTCCTTTTCCTGTTTTCTGAACAAGAGACTCCCATTTTCATTTTTCCCTGGGCCCTACAAATTATGTAGCCAGCCCTTAGGACAGGACTTGAGAGAAGGCAGAATATTTTAAATCTAAAAACATGCAGAGCGAGCAGTGAGGGATTCAGACAGTAATATGAAAATACAGAGTGATTTGGCAGAGGTTGGATGGAAATTAAGGAAGAGAAGTAAGAATTGGGTGACTGTGGAAAGGGAAGGCTGGTTCTATTAAATGGCTCTTGACATAATTTTAGCAGTAGTGATAGAGAAAGAAACAGTTTTTGGAACTGCAGCCTGAGTAAATAGCCTATGAAATGAAAGGAGATAATGAGTGTCAAAAATAGTCTAGTGTGTGACCCAGGATGTTGCAAAATAAATTTTTTGAATTGATTGCACTGGAATGAATGATGCCTGGGAGATGGGAAAGATGAGTGGCCAATAGCAAGGGGCACTGTCAATAAATAACAAGAGAAACTTGGAAAAGGAAGAAAGAAGGATATATTTTTTTAAAAGCTGTATTGCTGGTTAGCTAATGGGATGGAGAGCTGAGGAAAAAGAAAAGAGGAACTACTGTTTGTTGTATGGCCAGTATTTTAATATCTCATTGAGGCATCTCAATAGATCTCTAAAGAGAGTTGTAAATAGATATAGATATACACATAGGTGTGCACATACATATAGGATATAGATACATAATTAAAGATATACTTAAATGATAGATTTTATATATAAATATATATATATAGTTTATATACAGTCTCTCTATATAGATAAATCTGTATAAATTCTCTCCATATAGAAAATCTATAAAATTAAGATTAATAAATTGTCCCAGCTGACACACAGAAGTTGGACTTGAACTCAGGATTTTCTGGCTCAGAATCCTGTGGATTTTGTACTCTACCCTACTGCTTTGCCTGCAATCTATCTTTTAAATCTGCTATAGGAACTCTGCAATGTAACAATTACTGTTTTAGGACAAATGATTCTGCTATTTTGAAAAGTTTAAATAAATACAAGATATTAACTACCAACTAATTTATCTAAAGTAACCATAATCTGAAATAGTATTTAAAAATATGAAAAAGAACTCACCCTCAGTTAAAAACAAAAGGCTAACCCAAGATAATATTGGTTTTACCACCAAGCAAAAGAAAGGAGAAAGCGTAGCCATATGAATGGGCAACAAAAGGAAGGGCTCATTGAAAAAGACGAGGGAAAGACAAAATCAGTACTGAGGTTGGGAGCTCTTCAGTTTATGAGGTGGAGAGGGGTAGATATTGAGAAGCGCTCTACTGAGGTTTTGCAAGCATAACTCCACTTCCTGCCCTCTCTTCAAGGCTAAACTTCTTAACAAAGTTGTCTAAACAGGCTGTCTCCCTTGTTTAAATCTCTGATTCATTTTTCAACTCATCTCTTTCTGGTTTTGTCCACAAAAATCTACTGAAATAGCTCTTGTCAAAGTTTCCAACAATTTTCACATGTCAAATTCAGTGGTCCATATTTTGCCCTCTTCTTACTTCATATCATAGCAGCATTTGATAGAGCTGTCTACCTCTTTTTTCTGGCAACATTCTCCTTTCCCATCTACTGTGATGCCACATTCCCACAATTTTTCACCTACTATTTATTCTCAACTGTCTTTCCGTACCCAATTTTAAAATGTTGGTATAATTACTCAGAGCTTTGTTTTAGAATATCTTCTCTTCTTTGTCCTGTTTCCATAAAATATGCTATCCATTCCCATATCATTAAACAATATCTATATGACAAGGGTATATAATTATAATTTATTAATACCATTAATCATGTTTTGTAATATATTTATTTATTCTCATTATGTTTTCTCCATTAAAATGTCTGCTCCAACAACCATATGACTTTGTAAATTTGTTCACTAAGAGATTAAGAAACAGGTTCAAGTTCTCAACATTAGTGAGTGACAAAGTCAAAAATGGATCACAGATCTTCCTATTTCTAGAGTTGTGGCTGTATGTTACTCTGTCTCTCATAAAATAAAATTTTAAAGGGGTTTCTAAGTATGACAAAAATAGAGTAGCTTGAAGTAGACCAACACTTCTGCCAAGAAAAATTTTTAAATCCAGATAAAATGCAAAATAAACAGCTATTGAAAGCATTGACGAGATACCAACGTAGCTAGGAATTAAGTGGCAAGAATGCCTGAGAGAAGTAAACCACATAAAATAAGCTCAACATTTGGTGGTTTTCCCTCAAAGTAGTTGCCAAAATCAATAATAGAGGGGGGAAAAAGCCGGAAAAAAAAGCTGAAAAAAGACTGAAAAATCATCAACTCTTCTTGATCCATAAAAAAGGGAAGGACACAGGGCAAACCACTGCTCCTAGGATTGAAGAGCCAGACAGGCGAATACAGAGTCACAGCTTACCAAAGCAGAGACTCACACAAGGAAACAGCCTTGGGAACCAGTGGTGGGGTAGGAAAATGTGAACTGTAATTTATGAATTGCTAGAGGCTCAGTGCAGACAAATCTGAGAGCTAAAAACTCCAGGAGGACCCAGACATAGGAAGGCCCCCACAGCCTCCAGGAGCTTGACCAGGTTCCCACAGTAAATATCAGAGAAAAATCTGCTCATGCTTCTGGCAGAAGAAAGGGAAAGGGAACCATTTTTGGAATACACCAGAGCACTTTGTTCTTCTTAACAAAGCCTCACCTCAGGGGAAACTAGTTAACCAGAGCTTAACCTGCTGGGGTATTATCAAGAACTAACTAACCTGGGGAAGGTAAATACCCAACTCCAGCCCACTCCAGCCATCCTGTCCCAACCAAGATGTAAAACTGAGAAACCCTTGGGAAGTTCACAGAGGTACAGGCTCACTAAAACACAAAGACCTAATTATAGGATTACAGAAAGCCTCCGCTTCCCCAGCATTAGAACCAGACGTGGCAGAGACATTGGAATTATCAGATCGGAAATTTAAAACAACCATGACTAATATGCTAACACTCTAATGGACCATTAGACAGCAAGCATGACTAAATGTAAGCAGAGAGGTGGAAATCCTAAGAAAGAACCAAAATGAAATGCTAGAGATGAAAATCATTGTAACCCAAATGAAGAATGCCTTTGACGGGTTTATTAGTAGACTGGACATGGCTGAGGAAAGAATCTCTGTGCTAGAGGGTATATCAACAGAACCCTTCAAAACCCAAAAGCAAAAAGAACAAAGACTAAAATAAAACAGAATGGAATATCCAAGGATTGTGGAACAACTGCAAAAGGTATAACATATGTGTAATGGGAATATCAGAGGAGAAGATAGAAAAAAATAGAGGACATGTTGGAAACAATAATGAATGAGATTTCCCCATATTAATTTCAGACACCAAACTACAGCTCTAGGAATCTCATAGAACACCAAGCAAGGTAAACACTAAAAACGGACAAACAAACAAACAAAAACTCCACCTAGGCATATCATTTTCAAACTACAGAAAATCAAAGATAAAGAAAAAAATCTTGAAAGAAACCAGAGGAAAAATAAGTCACCACCCATGGCCACTCTTAAAGGGTCCACATACAGACTCACTCAACCTGAAAACCAATGCAAAAACACCAGATTAAAAAGAGCATGGACCAGGGAGGACCTTCAAGATGGCAGAGGAGTAAGATGTGGAGATCACCTTCCTCCCCCCAAATACATCAGAAATACATCTACAAGTGGAGCAACTCCTACAGAACACCTACTGAACACTGCCAGAAGACCTCAGACTTCCCGAAAGGCAAGAAGTCACGTACCCCATGTACCTGGATAGGGCAAAAGAAAAAAGAAAAAACAGAGACAAAAGAATAGGGACGAAACCTGCACCTCTGGGAGGGAGCTGTGAAGGAGGAAAAGTTTCCACACACTAGGAAGCCCCTTCACTGGCAGAGACAAGTGGTGGGCGAGGAGCGGGGGAGCTTCGGAGCCACAGAAGAGAGCCCAACAATGGGTGCAGAGGGCAAAGCAGAGGGATTCCCTCAGAGAGGATCAGTGCTGACCAGCACTCACCAGCCTGAGAGGCTTGTCTGTTCGTCCACCAGGGCAGGTGGGGGCTGGGAGCTGAGGCTCAGGCTTCGGAGCTTAGATCCCAGGGAGAGGACTGGGGTTGGCTGCGTGAACACAGTCTGAAGGGGGCTAGTGGGTCACAGCTAGCCAGAATGGAGTCCGGGAAAAAGTCTGGACCTGCCTAAGAGGCAAGAGACAATTGTTTCGGGGTGCGTGAGGAGAGGGGATTAAGAGCGCTGCTTAAAGGAGTTCCAGAGACGGGCGTGAGCCGTGGCTATCAGTGGGGACCCCAGAGACGGGCATGAGACGCTAAGGCTGCTGCTGCAGCCACCAAGAAGCCTGTGTGCAAGCACAGATCACTATCCACACCTCCCCTCCCAGGAGCCTGTGCAGCCCACCACTGCCAGGGTCCCGTGATCCAGGGACAACTTCCCTGGGAGAACACACGGCGTGCCTCAGGCTGCTGCAACATCGCATCAACCTCTGCCACCACAGGCTCGCCCCGCATTCCATACCCCTCTCTACCCCCGGCCTGAGTGAGCCAGAGCCCCCTAATCAGTTGTTACTTTAACCCCGTCCTGTCTGAGCGAAGAACAGATGCCCTCATGCGACCTACATGCAGAAGCGGGGCCAAATCCAAAGCTGAACCCCAGGAGCTGTGTGAACAAAGAAGAGAAAGGGAAATCTCTCCCAGAAGCCTCAGGAACAGTGGATTAAATCTCCACAATCACCTTAATGTACCCTGCATCTGTGGAATACATGAATAGACAACAAATCATCCCAAAATTGAGGCGGTGGACTTTGAGAGCAACTGCAGAATGGGGTTTGCTTTCTGCATCTAATTTGTTTCTGGTTTTATGTTTATCTTAGTTTAGTATATAGAGCTTATTATCATTGGTAGATTTGTTTACTGATTTGGTTGCTCTCTTCCTTTTTTTAAAATATTCATTTTTCCTTTTTCTATTTTTGTGAGTGTGTATGTGTATGCTTCTTTGTGTGATTTTGTCTGTATAGCTTTACTTTTACCATTTGTCCTAGAGTTCTGTCTTTTTTTTTTTTTAGTATAGTTTTTGTGCTTGTTATCATTGGTGGATTTCTTTATTGGTTTGGTTACTCTCTTCATTATTTCTTTTTTATTTTTTTACTTCTAATAATTTTTTTATTCTAATAACTTTATTTTATTTATTTATGTTTTCTTTCCTTCTTTATTTTTTTAAATCCCTTTTCTTCTAGAGATGTGGCTGACAGGGTCTTGGTGCTCCAGCCAGGTGTCAGGCCTGAGCCTGTTAAGTGAGAGAACTGAGTTCAGGACATTGGACTGTGTTAAGTGAGAGAACTGAGTTCAGGACATTGGACCGCCAGAGACCACCAGGCCCCATGTAATATCAAACAGCAAAAGCTCTCCCAGCAATCTCCAACTCAACGCTAAGACCCAGCTCCACTCAATGATCAGCAGGCAACAATGCTGGACACCCCATACCAAACAACTAGCAAGACAGGAACACAACCCCACCCATTAGTAGAGAGGCTGTCTAAAATCAAAATAGGTTCACAGACACCCCAAAACACACCACCAGACGTGGTCCTGCCCACGAGAAAGACAAGATCCAGCCTCATCCACCAGAACACAGGCACCAGTCCCCTCCACCAGGAAGCCTAAACAACCCACTGAACCAACTTTAGCCACTGGGGGCAGACACCAAAAACAACGGGAACTACGAACCTGCAACCTGCGAAAAGGTGACCCCAAACAGTAAGTGAAGCAAAATGAGAAGACAGAGAAACACACAGCAGATGAAGCAGCAAGGTAAAAACCCATCAGACCAGACAAATGAAGAGGAAATAGGCAGTCTACCTGAAAAAGAATTCAGAGTAATGACAGTAAAGATGATCCAAAATCTTGGAAATAGAATGGAGAAAATACAAGAAACGTTTAACAAGGGCCTAGAAAAACTAAAGGCCAAACAAACAATGATGAACAGCATCATTATAAGGAGGCAAGAATATACAATGGAGAAAATACAGCCTCTTCAATAAGTGCTGCTGGGAAAACTGGACAGCTACATGCAAAAGAATGAAATTAGAACACTCCCTAACACCATACACAAAAGTAAACTCAAAATGGATTGAAGACCTAAATGTAAGGCCAGACACTATCAAACTCTTGGAGGATAACTTAGAACACTCTGTGACATAAATCACAGCAAGATCCTTTTTGACTCACCTCCTAGAGAAATGGAAATATAAACAAAAATAAACAAATAGGACCTAATGAAACTTAAAGGCTTTTGCACAGCAAAGGAAACCATAAACAAGACCAAAAGACAACCCTCAGAATGGGAGAAAATACTTGCAAATGAAGCAACTGACAAAGGATTAATCTTCAAAATATACAAGCAGCTCATGCAGGTCAATATTTAAAAAACAAACAACCGAATCCATAAGTGGGCAGAAGACCTAAATAGACATTTCTCCAAAGAAGGTATACAGATTGCCAACAAACACATGAAAGGATGCTCAACAACACTAATCATTAGAGAAATGCAAATCGAAACTACAGTGAGATATCACCTCACACCTGTCAGAATGGCCACGATCAAAAAAATCTACAAACAGTAAATTCTGGAGAGGGTGTGGAGAAAAGGGAACACTCTTGCACTGTTGGTGGGAATGTAAATTGATCCAGCCACTATGGAGAACAGTATGGAGGTTCCTTAGAAAACTAAAAATAGAACTACCACATGACCCAGCAATCCCACCACTGGGCATATACCCTGAGAAAACCAGAATTCAAAGAGTCATTTACCACAGTGTTCATTGCAGCTCTATTTTCAGTAGCCGGGACATGGAAGCAACCTAAGTGTCCATCAACAGATGAATGGATAAAGCAGATGTGACCCATATATGCAATGGAATATTTCTCGGCCATATAAAGAAATGAAATTGAATTATTTGTAGTGAGGTGGATGGACTTAGAGAATGTCATAGAGAGTGAAGTAAGTCAGAAAGAGAAAAACAAATACCGTATGCTAACACATATATATGGAATGTAAAAAAAAAAGAAAAAACGGTTCTGAAGAACCTAGGGGCAGGACAGGAATAAAGATGCAGATGTAGAGGATGGACTTGAGGACGTAGGGAGGGGGAAGGGTCAGCTGGGATGAAGTGAGAGAGTGGCATGAACATATATACACTATCAAATGTAAAATAGATAGCTAATGGGAAGCAGCTGCATAGCACAGGGAGATCAGCTCGATACTTTTTGACCACGTAGAGGGGTGGGATAGGGAGGGTGGGAGGGAGACGCAAGTGGGAGGAGATATGGGGCTATAGGTACACATATAGCTGATTGACTTTGTTATACAGCAGAAACTAACACACCATTGTAAAGCAGTTATAATCCAATAAAGATGTTTTAAAAAAAGGAAAAAAAAAAGGGCATGGACCATAGGTGAAGGGAACCCACTTGCTAATCTTGAAGCATCTGTCATGGAGGTAGGAACCACTTGGGATGCTCCCTGGGGACTGAGACACTGGTTGGCACTATTCCCTTGCTAATGCCAGTGTTGGCAGTTGCCATTTTTGAAATTCCCTTCTAACCTATTAGTGTCAGAGGGTATGCACTGCTGAGAGCCCTGCCTATCCCTGCACCTTGGTTGGGCCTCACAACCGGCTGAGCGATAGCCTTGCCCACAAGCATGAACAGCAGTTGTGGGTGGGCCCTGAAGCCAGTCCAGGGACCAGCCCCCCTCACTCGTATGCTGCAGTAACAGCCACAGCCCTGTCACAACAGGGGAGTCCACAGAGCCCACATAGGGGTCATCCCTTGAGTGCCTGGCTCTGGTGGGCATGTGGGATGGTGCCTTGAGCTGCACAGGACATGTCCTAAATATGGTCACACCTTCAGGATGGAAGAGATACCTGATTTACCTAACACATAACAAAAAAAAATACAGAGAATTCAGCAAAATGAGAAACAGAATTATGTTCCAATAGATATAACAAAACTTCAAAAAAAAAAAAAAAAAAAAAA
>NW_006795321.1:252012-262614 GCF_000442215.2 Lipotes vexillifer | reverse complement strand
CTCAAAAAAAAAAAAAAAAAAAAAAAGAGCCAAACAAAGCAGAGATAAGAATCTACCTGATAAAGAGTTCAAGATAATGGTCATAAAGATACTCACTGAACTCAGGAGAAGAATGAATAAACACAGTGAGAACGTCAACAAAGAGACAAGTTATAACTGAACTGTAAAATCACTAGAGGGGTTCAAAAGCAGACTGGATGAGGTAGAAGAATTAATCAGTGAGCTGGAAGACAAAACAATGGAACTCAGCCAGACAGCAGCAAAATGAAAGAATTTTTAGAAGTGGAGATAGCTTGAGGAACCTTTGGGACAACATCAAGCGTGATAACATTTGCATTATAGGGGTCCCAGAAGGAGAAGAGAGAGAAAGGCACAAAAAAATTATTTGAAGAAATAGCAGCTAAAATTTTCCCTAATCTGTAATGGTTTAAGTGTTCAGGATCTGGAACTTGACTCTGGCCTTGGGGTTTGTTTCAGTCATTCACAGCTTGTGAACTTGGACAAGTTACTTAACTTCGTTGTCTGTTTTATCATCTGTAAAATTGGAAAAATAAAAGTACCTACTTCATTGTTGTGAAAATTCAAAGGGTTTAATACCTAAAAGTGTTCGTACAATGCCTAGTTCTATTTCCGTGTCTACTCTAATTTATTTATGAGTGGTAATACAGAACATGCACTAGAAGGGGAAGTAAGTCTAAATGATTAGGACATTTTCAGCATAAACACAACACATCTAAAATCGTTAAGTGTCTAAAATACTTCACTATCATACCTGGCTGGGGTTCATCTGAGAGTGAGCATTGATTAAAGAGGAAAGAAAGGACAATAAATAGGATTATATGCCAATCACAGCATTTTCGTCACACCAGACACAAATGCCCAGACTTCATTTGTTTCGTGGCAAGTTCTGACTGAAATTAGAAAACACTGAAGTTCAAAAGACTCGTGAGCACATTACAAACTGAACCAAATTGAATTTGACAGCCTAACGGCCTCAGTCCCATTTTTCTAAACAATGTTATAAAGAGACGTAAAAACACAGAACTAAGTGCAAAGGATTTAATGAGAAGTATTGTCCAGTGATGATTTATTTGACTTCCATGATGGTTACCCCTACACAGATTTAAACTGATTTAAAGAGAAAGACAGGAAGGAAGGAAGGATGGGAGGGAGGGAGGAAGGAAGGGAGGAAGAAAGAAAGAAAAGAACAAAATTAATTCAAAACTGTAACGGTGTCTTCAGGAGGCTTAGCCCAGTGTTATTATTCCTGTGGAGGCCTTACTCATCCTTGTCAGTGGGCAGAGTCTTGAGACGCCCGAGTCTCTGCGTTGAGAAGGGGCCTCATGTGTGCAAATGTCACAGGGCCAGGATAGGAGCAGCTCTTCTTCCAGGGTCCAGGTTTGGTGCTGGTCTGTGTTTGGTCTGATTTCAATTGGCTTTGACTCTGCTTTGTCATGTCCAACACCTGCTGTCAAAGAAGGGCCGGGCCCTGCCACCCCAGCTCCAGGTCTGACCCTTACCACCCTCAGACCCATTGCTAGTGAGTGTTCATCCTGACACCTGTTCCCTCTTCGCTGTTCTTGCCCCTTAAGTGTAACTCACTGTTCTTATCCCCACTGCTAGACCTGGGGTCTACTGGGCTGGTGAGCTCAGAATAGAGGACAGTTTTAGGGGGCAGGGCTAGGGTTATCCACCACATGCTGGGTGCTGCATAGAGAGATCAGGTATTTCATCCTTTAGAATCCTTTGTATCGCATCTGTGTTATTATCCCCAAATTATAAACAAGGAAACTGAGCTTTACATCGGTCAAGGTCAAGTTGCTACTTGCTTCCCTTCCCCCTCCTTCTCTTCATATTCCCCATATTCCTTAGAAAGACTACTCTCTGAAGAGGTAAACTATCATGAGGTCTCACCTCCACCAGACAAAATCGCGGTGCTTCTCAGGAGATTTACAGTTATTCCACAGGCTGTGGGAAGCCTCTCCTATCATAGAGAGGTAACAGTCAGATTTGGAGCTAATAAGTACAAGGACTTAAAACGCATGGCAAATGCGGTCAGGGCTACATCCTTGTCCCAGAAATATTGCAAAATATTGTTCCAGTGATGATGCTGACTCAGAAAACTGCACCCACTTACCAGCAAAATAGTTCTGGGCCCTGCTGTCCTACGGGTGGTCAATGACATGACCTTCATGTGGAGAAGGCAACCATGGTGTGGCACAGTGGGTGATGACGGGCTGCTCATCAAGGACTGGGCAGAGAAGAATGGAGTCTCAAAGGCAGTTTGCTTGCTTCTCTTCCAGACCCTGGCTCTGGGGAGTCCACTCGGACACTCTAACTAACGTGTCTCAGCCCAGATTCCTAACACCTGCCAAGCTGTGTGGTCGCCTACCTGGGCCTCCAGGCGCCCGTCAAATTGGAACTTGAAAGGCTTCGAGATCTCCAGATAAATCAAGCAAGATTTGAGGTAACAGTGCAAATCAGGCAAATATTTGCCATAGAAACTGCTTTAGACCTTCCCCTTGTCATGTAGGTGGTTTGCTAGCACAACTCGACCTCTGTAGCTGTGATCTCTGCTCAGTATTTTGGGATAATTCATATTATTGCATAGATTTTCAAAATTCTCAGTATGAGTCAACCAGTGATCTTGTGACTCCCCAGCGCATGCTATTTGGGGCTACTCTACAGGAAACCTAGTGTAGGTCCTGGGCAGGCGGGTGATGGTGTTGTCTTTTCTGCTCTGGATAGACACACCTAGATGCTTTAGTTCTGGTACCCACACTTCAGGAAGGGTGTAAAACCTGAAGCCTGGCCTAAGAACATCTTGGGCATTAGGTGGCTCAAAGGGATGGGTTAATATAAAAAATGATCCCATATCCTGTGCCCACTACTTCTTGGCTCATACACGGTGGCTTTCCTATGGCCAGTAAAAAAGTCTTAATTGTAAGAGGATGTGTGTTTATTATTTAGACTCTCACTAAGAAGGAGGAGGAATAGAAGGATAGAAGAAGAAAGAAGAAGAAAAAGGAGGGGGAGGGGGAGGGGGAGGAGGAGACAAGAAGAGGACGAACTGGTACTTACTGAGCAGTCATAGCATGTTAGGCGCTTTGCATGGATTATCTTATTCAGTCATTTAAACAATCTTATGAGGCAGGCACTAATATTCCCCAGATTTTCAGATGAGAGACTCAGGCCTAGAGAGGTTAGATAATGTCCCCAAGGTCACACACCCAGGAGTGACGGGACTGGAATTGGGCCTGGATGGTGTCACTTGTTCTAGTGGTCCCTGGCTGCACAGGATGCCAGCATATGCCTGGGTCTGCCCATGTTAGAGTGATACTGGACCAATGCACAGCTGGTAACAAATAGACATTTTTAACTTCTAGACTATACCAAAAAGGGAAAGGCTTAGTACCTAGAACCCTCAGCTAACAGGAGTTTTATTCACTCAGTATTTTTTTGAAAAGAGAAATATTCCCACAGTGCTAGGAAGCCATGTTAGAATCCACATGAGGCTGACTGTAGTATGGGTTTACCTTTCCATTTCACAGTGCCGTGTCTCAAAAGTGTGCAGGCGTCCCTTGAGAATGACACCCTGGTTCCTAAGTGACAGATGAAGATACTGAGGGTAAAGTTATGTCTGTTCATTTCTATGAATGTGTGTCAAGCCCCTTCTACCCCAGGCACATTATTATATTGTTGCACTGGAGATTCAGAGGAGAACTTGGGTAGGTCACCTTGCAGTTGAGAGAGACAGACAGCAAACTAGTGGGCAAATAAAATAATTTCAGTTCATGGTAATTTCTCTGAAGGAAATAAGATGATATGATCAGAAGTGGTCTGGGTGAAGGGACTATTTAAGACTGGGTTTTCAGAGAAGGTCTCCAGGAGACCAAGTTCCAAGGATCAACCCAGATGCTCCTGCTGGCTTGGAGCTTTCTCTGGGCTGCACAGGCTGCCTTGTTCAGATCCACCAAAGCCACGTTCTGACCCTAAGAGCTGACAGTTACAATACGTGCTGGGGTCCTCTTACCAATAATACTTGCCATGACAACCAGGCAGATTTAATTTCTAAGGCAAAGTAAATACTATAATAGTCAAACGGAACTCAGTAATAATGAGGAGGAGCCTATATAATACAAACAGTAGAACATATTGACTTATCTTTAATGACTCTCCAGCTCCCCAAATCAGGAAGGCCTTCAAAAACATCTTAGAGCTCAGACACTGACTAGGAGAAGGAATGACAATTTTATCTGAAAGATAGTCTTGGAGGCTAAAAAGACCCAATGACAGCATAGTGCTTCCTAAGCAGAGATGGGGCCCTGGAGAGAACCCCTATGACAAAGGTCCACCTGAGTGGTCCCCAGCTGGAGTGGATCTGCTGAGGAACCAAGGAAGGGACAGTTGGATCCTTGAGGGCTCATGGGGTCTGCTTGAAGAGTGAGGAAGGAGATGAGTTAATGATTTCGGATATTAGTTCCCTCTGTGGTGTTCAGTGCAAATGGAATATGTCCTTTGTGAGTGAATGAATGAACGAATGAATGAGTGAATGAATGAATGAATGAGTGAGTGAATTCCTGGCAAGATGCCTGGTTTGGCTTGAGAGAAATTCTGATTTTGGTGGAGATGAGCTCTGTGGGCTGGAGTGAATACCGAAGGAGGCATTGACCTGTGTGAAAACCTCAGGGCTTGTTGATGAGGAAATTAGGGACCAGATGTGTTTGTGGGAGGTTCAGGCAAGTGCCTTCTTGGTGGATGAGTTTCTGGAGCATTTACATCCTGGAAGAGCCATCATTTCCTTGACACTAGGAAGCTTCCGGAAGGGCCCAGTCTCAGAGGTGGGAGCCCTTGGCCCAGCCTGCTTGTGGGCTGGGGTTTGGCTGTGCAAGGGTGGGGCCACTGGCTGGGCTGGACCTAAAGGCTCATCCTGGGCAAGGGTCCTCTTCCTCCTCGTGGGATCGGAGCCTGGTAAATCCCCCCTTCAGCGCAAGAGGGCGCTGTCCTCTCCTCAGGTAATGTGCACCTGCCCAGCTACAGGTGGGGAGATGCTGAATCTGAAGACCCTTCCAGGACTTAAAATTTTACGTATGCTGCATGTAAAAGCCTGTGCTGAGTTCGCAGGCTTGTAGTGCTGTGGAACATGGAGAGAGGACGCTGCGTCTCCCAGGGCTGGCACGTGAGAAGTTTTCCTTAGAAGCGGGGAGGCTGAGCATAGTGATGTGACCCTTGGACACCGCTCCTGGAATCTGCTTTCAAGGGGACCATACCCACCTGCTTAGGGTCATGCCAGGCTTGGAAACACCTGGGAGGAGGAAGTCCAACCCTGCCACCCACGTGGGCCCCAATTATCACATTACCTGCTGCTGCCTGATGGCCCTGAAAGGAGATGGCAGGTGCTAGGACAAGCATAGACCTCCAGGAGGCTTGTTTTGGGCCCACAGCTCCAGCAAGGCCTCACCTCCACCTCCCATCTAGAGTGGGACTCATCGCTTTGTCCAGAAGGTGTTCTTTGCTATATGGGTCTCTCTGTGCCTGACTTGGAGGAGCTTCACAAATGGAACACGCTCATGCCCCCTGCCCCACCCACAGCCAGAAACTCAGGTGGAAAGTTCTCTCGTCCTGTCACTGCCCACTGTTCCTCCCTCCTCCAGTCCCCCTGCTTCTAGTGTCTCCCTGTCAAACCATCTAAGTTCTCTCTGTTCATGGTGTTGCTGCTGAGATAGTCAAGGATGCGTCATTTCACACAGACAATGCTCTAGGGTGTCAACACACCCAGGCTCCTCTGCACTGTGGTCCTGGCTCCTTTCTCTGGGCTTTTACCTCACAGTCTCCTTGCCTTGGGAGTGGTCTTTCCCCAGGTCATGGTGGGCTTATGAAGTTGTCCCTGCTGGCCCTCCTCTGAGCCACTCCAGGTCCAGCCTGCCCTGCAGGGTCTGATTTTGTTCCCCCTTCCTCCTCAGAACTGTTACTGATAAGCATTACTCTGAAATCTTATAGTTGGTTCTACTGTGATATTAATTTAACCCTTAACATGTACTGTCTTATCTCCTTCCTTAAATAGAACCCTCTTTAGACCAGGGGTTAATTATCTCATCTTTAAGTCATCAGCCAGTTACACACAAGACACATCCATGTGTGTCAAAAAAAAAAAAACAAAAAAAAAGACACTAATGAATCTGACAATCACCAAGAAAGAAAGAATTTGTCCCAGAAATTTAATGAACTAGGATCCATATTAAGAAGTTAGGACCATTTGTAGAAGAGAGGAAATAATGAAAGAAGAACAGAAAGTAATAAAACAGAAACAGTTACGCTAGAGAGGATAATGAAATCAAAGTTGTTTGGAAAAGACTAATAAAAATGATGCACTTTGGGAAAGATTGATCAAGGGATAAGTGGGAAGCTCTTGGTGGTTCTTATGCCAAACGCCATCCAGATGTTGGGCTTAATTTATGAAAACAGTCCAGTCTGAACCTGCTGATTCATTAACATTTACTTAGCACTCCTGTCCAGACCTCTCTTCCCACTGCACTAGGGTCTTAGGCCCCCAAATCCAGTGTGCTGAGGTGGAGGAGGAAGAGGAGGAAATTGTAGAAGGAGTGGAGCACATGAAGCTCCTGCAATCAGAGATCCTCAGCAACTTGGAAGATCGAGATGCCATTCCTGAGTCCCTAAAGAACCACAGGTCGTTAGAGATCAGAGAACAGCCAAACAAAACTCAAGCCCACCCTTGGAGACAAATGTGTGGCATTTGAGGAGACTGGCTGAAACTCAGGTTGAGGACAGCACTGCCTTTGAAAGAAGAAACCAAGAGCAGCGTTACAAAGCCTGCCACTGAGCTGAGAGAGTTAGCCCAACTTGCTGAGCCATTGCAGCAGAATTTCAAAGCTTGGCTTTATAAATAAATAACTTACATTATAGAGACATGTGCAAGCTTTATGGAGCATTTATTAGCTTTCTGTGAGCATCTATTTCAAGACTAATGGAGATGCTTCTTAGTTTGTTAAAAAAAGAAAGAAAGAGAGAAAGCAAGCAAGCAAACAAGCATTATCAGGAAATATAAAGACCCTAGCAAGGCACTTGGAAGTGGGCAAGATGTGAGAGAGAAACTTTCACTGAGGCCCTTGCCCTCCCCTTGTCTACCCAGCCAAGGAGACCCTGCAGGACCACCCCCATGGGCACAGAAGAAAGACTGTTTGGGGCATTCAGCACTAACGTGGGCCAGTCCTCTTCATGGCTGTCTTTCAGCTGGAACTAGGACATCTTGCAATTCATCAAACATCTGCTGGGAACCTGATGTGTGTCAGGTATTGGGCTGGGATCCAGGGATGCTGGATGAGTTAGATATAAGTCCTGTCCTTGAGGAACCCACAGTCTATCTAGGAAGACAGTCACCTGAACACAAACGTAGTGGCCGGTGTGATAACAGGCAGAAGGTACAGAGGTCCTTTTGAGGTGAGTGAATGACGGGGTAAATGAATCAATGGAGATGCTAGCTTTCTAGTTTTAAGTTCTCTGGCTGTCCTCTGCTACCGAAGGCATATTGGATAAGAGAAGCATAATAATTATCACCCAACAACACTTTTAAGAATGAAAGGGAGACCCGTGAATAATTGCACAAGGACAAGAGTCAACCAGGACTGTCCTACGTAAACTGGGGTAAATGGTAATTCTAATTATGGGAAAGTGAAAATACAAGGAATCATAACATGTGAAGAATATTTATTTCTCTTCCACTTATTCTTTTTGTTTTAATTGAAACATTTTGTGGTAAACCATACATAACATAAAATTTACCATCTTAGCCATAGTTAAGTGTGCAGTTCAGTAGTGTTAAATACATTTACATTTTGGGGCATACAATCTCCAAAACTTGTTTAATCTTGCAAAACTGAAACTGCAAACCCATGAAACAGCAACTCCCCATTCCTCCCTCCCTCAGCCCCAGGGAACCACCATTCTACCTTCTGTCTCTATGAATTTGGCTACTCTGGGTACCTGACATCATACAGTATTATTAATTTTTGTGACTGGGCTTATTTAACTTAGCACAGTGTCCTCAAGTTTCTTCTGTTTATTTTTGATAAGTATTACCACAATGTCAAATTCACACTTGCAATGGCATCACTGAGAACTAAAACTACATGTTATGACATCACTGCTTTTCTCAACTGATTAGATTTAGTTTTAGCTTTCTTTATTTTTGTTTGCATTGGGTCAGCTACATTTCAGGCATACTTAGATGCTTGGTGTGAAGGTTCTACTGTGAGAAAACACAGGTTGTGCAAAGCTTCAAGTGTGTCATACCTGGCACCTATTCGGAGAATGGCCAGGCCAATGCTTGCTGGGGCTGGCATGCTGGGCCCATCGACATGCTATTTCTTCTATGGTACCTAGTCCACGGGAGATTTTGTTGGTTCAGAGATTCTTGAATTTAGGACTCATGGCTATGTTATCAGTCTGTGTAATCCTCAGCTTTCTTATGGAATCTATGACTGTTTTGTTTGAAAGTATGTTGTTTCAAAGAGCAAATTACAGAGCAGCATATATATTATGTAGATAGGAAGATAGATGGATAGATATAGATAGATATAATGACTGAGCATGCATTAAAAGTCTGCAAAGCTACAATCCAAACTATAAAAGTACCTAACTCAAGGGAATGCATTTTTTAAACTCAATATGATGTTATACTGTATTTATTAATAATTCTATATTTTTAATGAAAAGTCTTTACAAGGCAGTCATTTGGACTCCAGGATATACACTTATCCTTGAAGTCATTCATTCATCTATCCATTTACTTATCCAATCAGCCAACAAATGCTGCATGCCAAGGACTATTCTATATATCAAGATGTAGCAGAAACAACACAGACATAAACCCTCACTCTGGAAGAATTTACGTTTATAAAAGGAAACAGGGGAAGAGAGTAAACAAGCAAGAAAACAGTAGAATAAGTCTGAGAGAGAGAAATGCTATACAGACAATAAAATAGTTTAACGTGGTATAGAGTGTCTGGACGTGGGATGCGGGGAAAGGATCCTTTGGTTAGTGTTGAGAGAGAACCTTCTGAAGACATAATTGCAGAAGAAGCTCTCGGAGACCTGGACAGAGAACATTCCAAGTAGGCAAAATGGCAAGTTTTAATGTTTAGGTTGCTGGGGTAACATAAGCCAAGATAGAAAGGTTGCCATGGGCCAGAACAAGGAGGGGAGAAGACTGTGAATAATAAATAGATCACTGATGGGGATTAAGATTGTCTGGAGATTTATGAGAAAGGCAAGAACTGGCAATCACAGAGTAATGGCTGGTTAAACATCCAAATTAGGGCCTTTTAGTGGATGGTGCCTGAGGCCTTGGGGTGACTCAAGGAGATGTCAACTTCATGGTCCTCCAACGCCAAAACTGAAACCACTAGGAGTTCATGGACATTTTACAAAAGACTTTAGTGTTTTTAGAGCAGTTAAAGCTTCACAGCAAAACTGAGAGAAAAGTACAGATGTTTCCCATCTATGTACACCCCCCCCACATGCATAGCCTCTCCCAGTGTCAGCATCCCTCCCCAGAATGGTACATGTCTTACCACTGATGAACCTACATTGATATGTAGTAATCACCCAAAGTCCATAGTTTAGATAGGATTCACTCTTGGTGCTATATATTTTAGGGGTTTGGAAAACTGTATAATGATATGTATCCATCATTACTGTATCACACAGAAGTTTTCACTGCCCTAAAAATTCTCTGTGCTCTGCCTGTTTATTCTCCCCAGCCCCAACCCCTGGCAGCCACGGATCTTTTTACAAGTCTCCTGTCCAGAGTCCTCACCTTGGAGTTTCAGGGCCCACTTTTAGGTCCCCGCAATGATAAGTGGGCACAACAAGTGATGCTCACAGGGAATTGATGGATCAGGTGACCGTAAGAAAAACATGGTCCAGATTATGCAGAAACAGCTGCTTGGAGCCAATATCAAGGCCTAGGAAACCACATGACTATCAAACCAGGTGTTTAAATTTAATGAACATAAACTGCAACCTAATAGCCCTCAAGTTCCCTGCAGGCAATTTTCCTTCTAATTACCCACCAGCCTGTGTGTGCTCCAGGCCTCTCCATAGCCCTCACGTGGCACGTGTTTCTAGTATATGTTACTCTGTATTTCTTAGATTAGTTGCTTTTGCTTAGGATGTTGACCTTGGGGCAATTTTAAATTGCTGTCTTGTAATATGATCACATAAGAACATCTGGGAAATATTTTAAGTTTTTAATTGATAGTGGTTATGCAAATAAGTTAATACATTCGAACCAAGATTCTTGTTCCCGTTTGCATTCCATTTATATCTTCCATCAACCAAGGAACACTGGATCTGGGACGTTTCCCCTAAGCAAGGGAGAAAGGACATGGCTTCAAGAAAGGAATCAAGCCTGGCTAACACTTAAAGAAGGGAATGGTATCTGAGCTTGGCAATTTCTGCTTTTCTTAAAGGGTACACAGAGGAAATGTTATAATCTCAAACAAAACAAAGTGTGTACACACACACACACACACACACACACACACACACACACACACACACACACACACACACACACCACCC
>NW_006795321.1:242373-251757 GCF_000442215.2 Lipotes vexillifer | reverse complement strand
ACACACACACACACACACACACACACACACACACACACACACACACACACACACACAACCAGTACCAATAGCTTCCACAAGGGAATGTCATGTTTCAAAAAGGAGGATTTCTGAACCTCAGACCAGACACCACCCAATTTTTCAATCATTGTCTCTCTTGCCCTCCCAAGGCTGAGCTGTGAGAGCTAAGATTTGCTTACATCCATGGACCCAGCTCAGTACTATTGCAATAATCATGGCCCTGCCACACAAGAGCAAATGCAGAGAGCTCTGAGACCTGGGAAGGGGCAAGCGGCCTTGGGGCATGGAAAACTTGGAGGATTCTTGTATTGTTTTATTTTTATTGAGATATAATTGACATACAAAGAGCCCAAACATCACCTACAGCCTCTCCCGGAGGTGCTGCTGGGCTAGCTCTGTCAGTATCTACCAAAAGTATCCACCCATGAGATGCTCCTAAAATTATAATGTACACTAATAAGGATTAACAAGATCACACTTACCTTAAAATAGGAGAACAAATTTGGAATTTTTTTGGATTCTATAATAGAACCAAAAAAGCACATCAGTTAAAAATACTCTTTCCTGGTATACTTTTTGGGGGGTTGATTTAATAAGTATAATATTCCCTTATCCCTGCTCCAAATCTTCTCCCAGATCCTGAGAGGCAGTCCACACGGTGAAGGTCTGGGGACAGGCAAGAGTGGCCCTGGTCCATCTTGTTTCCCTGCAGGACACAGAAGCCAGGCCACCTGCCCCGCTGTGAGAGGGTGCCCCGTGCACATCCCTAGGCCTCTGGAGAGCTCCCCCACACTCACCCTCACCGCCTCACCTCCCTTGTGGAAATGCTGATCCCAGAACTCACCTTGAGGCCACAGGTGGTCACTGTCCTCAGTGGCCTCCCTCGTTCCTGGCGCTGGAGAGAGGGACAGGCAGGTAAGTGAGAATCCTGAGACCTAGAAGGGACAGAAGCAATGAAGGAGGATCCCATCCTAGACTTCAGCTGCCTGTTTCTCAAAGTAGCTTAAATTGAACACACTTCACACCATGAGATTTTTTTCAATATATATTATTAACTTTTACTTTAAGATAATTGTTAGATTCACATGCAGTTGTGGGAAACAATACTGAGAGATCCCCCGGTTTCCCCCACTGGTGACATCTTACATAACTGCAGTACAGTGTCACAACGAGAAAATGGACATTGATCCAACCAGCGACCTCACTCAGGTTTCACCAGCTTCACACGCACTCATCTGTGTGTTTATCTCTTTGTGTTTAGTTCTATGCAGTTTTTCACGTGTGGAATCATGTGACCACCACCACAAAGTACCGAGCAGTTTCCTCACCACAAGGGCTCCTTGTGGTACTCTTTCATAACCATTCCCATCTTAGCAAGGTGAGTGCCAGAGCAGATGTGAGACGTGGGAGGTACTGAGTGTGACTGTAATGATACAAACAGTGTCGGCAAATGACATTTCCTCTCCTTCCCCCAAGAGGAAGCGTCAGAGTGGAAGAAGCCTGCCTACCCCTCAACATCAACCAGCAAAGAGGGCACAGATGAGAGAGGAAACAGGTTTTTCAGCAAATTCCCCTGTTAGAGTCTTTGCTGTGCTACATTCTGTCCTTTGTTTGGGGGAAAGTCATATAACTTCCCAGGCTGTGCCCATGCCTCTGGAGAGGGGAGGAGGGCTGCACCCCTGCACAGAGCTCGGGGCTCAGTGGGCACTCACTCTGCAGGCCAGGCAGCTCAGGGGGCCACCCTGTCTCAGCAGATAGCTTTTGAGCCTCAGACCCGCCCCGCTCACAGGATATTATGAGGACTCATGGAGCACATGTTGCCAAAATCACAGATTACTTTGGATCAACCACTCATCGGAGAGAAGGACCAGCCAGTGGTCATTTGTTCCTGGTGGCAGATGGCTTCACTTGTGTGCATTTCCCATCGACCCAAGTCTTCCCCACCAAACTGAGGCTGGAGACCTCAGAGGAGGAGGTGCAGGGCAATAGGCCTGGGTGATGGAACGTTCTCCCTGGACCTCTTCGATGTGGATTTAGGAGAACTGTTCCCAGAGCCCCAGCGCCTTGATGCTCAGATCCCAATGCTCAGCTGGCTCCTTGTGCCTCACAGACACACTTCACACTCATGAAGTCCAGATGCCTTCACCAGCACATCCCAGGCTTGGCACTGCTACAACAGGGAAACATGCCAGAAACCTCCGTCCCTGGCTTCACAGGTCCTGCAAAGGTGTCAGACATTTGGTTTTCACAAATGCCTTCAAGGATTGCGTCTCTGAATCTCAGGGGTAATGCCAGAAAGTGACATTGCTGCCACAGTCCAAGACTCAGATGTGAGTTACTTTTCACACCTACCAACCCATGGAGGAGTTAAAAGAATCATTCTTCACTTGGGTGAGGCCCTTGTCAGGTCTGCAAACACTCGCCCATGGGGTATCCAATCCAGTCCAAGTCACTTAATTTAGAGATGCTCATTCCTGCCTCAAATTGTCTTACAGTGTCAGGTGCCTAGTGGTGCCTTTACAACGCTTTGGAAACAAACAGACTCTTTGGAACAAGAATCACACTCACCTGGGGCCCAAAGTGGCTGTGGGTGAAGAAGACACCACCTGCTAGGTCATCCAGCTCTTACTTCTGCCTCGAGTTCGCTGATGGCTTCCCTGGTGTCAGTTTTGCTTTAGTCACACCCTCTGCTAGCTCGTGGCCTTTCGGAATCTCCTAGTATTGTATTCTGGTCACCGGGCATATCTGTGACCTTCCAACACCGGATCTGCAGCTTGCTTTGTTACCTGACTCTGTGGGATGATGGCAAAGCACAGCTGTCTCGTTGTAGTTCAGTGGCATAGAGGAACGCCAGGAGGCTACAAGGAGAAGCAGATTTCTTTCCCTTGTTATTTTTTGAGAGATAAGCTGTCACGGTGCAAGGCAGTGACATAGATGCCCTGGATGGCTCTCTCCTTTCCACTAGATCAATTTCCAAGCAGAGCTGTTTCACTTGTGGGCTCTTTGGGTGTGATTATCTTTGTTAGATGTCTGCATATGGATGTGGACCTGAGTCACACTGACCCCATATCCAATAGAGATTGTAGTCCACATTCCTCCAGAATTCCACCATCCAATATGGCAGCCACTAGCCACATGTGGCTACAAATATTTAAATTTGAATTAGTTAACAGCGTAAAATTAAAAATTTAGTCACACTAGACAAATTTCAAATGTCCCATAGCCACATATGGCTAGTGGCTTCCATATTGGGCACTGCAGATTTAGAACATTTCGTCACTGAAGTCCCTTTGAACAGCACTGTTCTAGAAAGTTCTAAATAAAGAGAAAGCATGGTCCCCTTGCCTTGAACGGTTTTCATTTGAGGTCTGAGAGAAAAGAGGTGTGTGCTGCTTGGCCTTTGAGTCCTGCTTTTTCTGTTAATGGCTTTCTTACCAGTTTTCACTACTATCTGAGGGCCTAGTCTGTGTCGCTCATGGAGACCCATGTCCCACACGTTGGTCACTCGGATGCTTGTTACAGTCACAGATGCTGCACTTACTCCTCCAGAGCTGCTGGCTGGGATTTCTGGAGAGGGACCCATGAATCTGCCCATTTAAAAGGAGCCTTGGGGTATAAAGAGGTCGGTAGCAGTGAGCCCAGCTCCTGAGTCAACATTAGGCAACTCTATTCCAGGAAGAGAAAATTCAGAACAGAGATGCCACCTGCGCACTTAAGCAGGGACACTCAATTCCAAATGCGAAGCTATCATTTCCCCTAGAAAAAATACTGCTAAATTTTGCCGTTTCTGCAGAGAACGCTCCATGCGTCCCACCCCTGGCCTAAATCATCAGGCCCCCTGCAGTGTTTGTAACTGGGCCCTGGGACCCAGGAACACCTTGGCTTCCCTGTCAGCTAGTCCTCTCCCTTGATCCCGGGCCAGCAGCTTCCTGCTAGGGCTTAGGCCTGTGTTCTCTTTCTTCTTCTGCCATCATCACGATGACAGGATGGTCTGAGCACCTGCCGGCCTTCAGGCTGGACCCATGAAACATCTTTGGCTTCATGCTCTGCAGGCCCAGCGCTTCCTCCCAGTCGTCTCTGGAGCACAGGTGCTGGGCCAGCCTTTTCTCCTTCCTTTTCCCAAAGCAGGGTCCTGACTCTGGGCACCATCTCCCGGTCCATCATCTTGAAACTTGCCCTTGGTGTCTGACTCCACATCCTTCCTTGGCTCCCATCTAACACTGATCCTAGTTTGTTTACATGCACTGAGAACGCAGTGGGGACCAGGCTCTGTTCTAAGCTATTTCCATATGTTCACTCAATCTTCATGGCATCCCAACCGGGCAAGTGCTGGCACAGTCCACATTTTGCAGATGAGGAAACTGAGGCAGAGAGAAGTTAAGCAAATTACCCCAAGTTACACAGGTCATTAGTGATGGAAACAGGTTTCAAACCCAGTGAATTGAACTTTGGCCCAAATTACATTAACCAATTGTGGTATGGCCTTTTAATGGTTACCGATTGCTTTGAAATTTTTTTCAAAATTATTATGTCTAAAATATACACTTTTTCTTTCTCCCGCGGACAGCATCTTAGCCTATGAGTCAAAACTTTAAGAGAAAAATTAATGAGACAAATTTTATTGCCCTCCAATTGCATGTCATTTTAATTCTCTCCAACTCAGGGCAGGGGTCCTGAGGGTAGCCCCGTGCGGGAGAGGCTTGACGTTGGTTGGAATTCAGGGCAGGATTCCAAGGTAGCAGCCTGATTGCTCCCTGGGTGTGCCTACTTGACCCAGAAGCAAACAGAAGCAGGTTCTAGTTGGAAGTTTCTCACCTCCTGCCTGAGAGTTCTCCCCAGGACTCTCCCACTTGCCCCAGGCCCAGCGGGGACCAGGCTGAGATGCAGGTGAGGCCCGTGGCTGCAGCACAGTGGGGACGTGTGCTTCTCTGAGACTGAGGAAGAGAGCTCTGCTCACCCTCGGCATCCTATGGGACACAGAGCAGCGCTCGAGAGGAAGAGATGGCCGACTTGGAAGCCCACACATCCGACAGCGCCTGGATGTACCCAGGGAGAGGCTTCCAGGGCAAGAGCTGCCAAGTTCAGAGGCAGGCTGGATAGAGCAGAGACACCTTCTCGAAGGCCTGGGCTGGACAGAGCGGAGAAACCTCCAAGGCCTGGGCTAGAAGTGGGCCTGATGCAGTGCAGAGCCTGGAGGAGAGGAAAGAGGCCAGTGGGGTTGGGATTTGGGCCTCTCAGATCCTGCCTAGGTGTCTCTGTGCCGTGGCAGGAGAGTTCTAAGGGCCATTGTGATTCCAGCTGAGAGATTGCAGGCTGGCCTCAGAAAATCGAATGCAGAAAGAGGGGTGCCATGCGGAGACTCAGAGCCAAGGCTCAGGTACTCCCAGTGGGCCTCTCCTGACTAGGGGCATCCTCTCTCTGGGTGCCGGAAGCTGAGCCATGCTCCACTGCAGTGATGTAGGAAGGGACAACCAGGCTTTCTGTCTCTTCTTAGCTACTACTGCCTAGCCCCTTGGGCTTGTGACTTTGAGTCTATCTTCTCACCCGAGTGACAGGGATGCAGCATCAGCACATATCCCTCCCAGCACCCCACTCTGTCCTGGGTATCAGATGAGGTAGTGGTCGGGGGAGTACCCAGGGAACTGGCGGCAGGGCCCAACGCGTGTGCATCCCTCTGCTACCTATGAGGGCAGGAAGAACAGAATGTGGGCTGCAGGGACCGGAAGATTTTAGAGCCATCTCTTCATTTAAACACTGGAGGCCGGGCAATTTTCCATCAGGCGAGTCAAGTAATTGGGTTCAGGTTAGATTAAATCCAGAAACATCGCATGTTTAGTGCCAATTACTCACTGCCAGCAGTGAGGGGTTAGGGGTCTGCACTGTGTCAAGCCGAGCCTTCTGGAGACTGACTGTTCCTTGAGCTCAAGGTGAACTGACCTGAAATTGTACAAGTTGTGGCCCTGGCTTTGTTTCACCTGGAACTGGAACTTGGCTTGATCTGCTGCGGCCCAGGCAGATGGCTTATTCTCTCCCTGTTTACCATGGAGGATGGGGCACTCAGGACCCTCTTCCCCACCTCTCTCCAGACTGGGCGGGCAGCAGATTCCCATGGGTGACAAAGAAGGGAGGAACTGCAGCCCACCCTGCCCTATTCATTCATCAGAGCATGAGATGCAGGCTGGGCGTGCCTCCCATGGACTCTTGGATTCTGCATCATGGCCCAGAGTGGTGCAGCTCATGAGGGCAGCCGGGTAGTCAGGAAGAAGATATGCTGTGATTTGTCATCTAAGTTCACAGCTTGGGAGGAAGACAACCTAGATTTAAGAGCCTGGCTTTCCACCGTGAAATGGCTTAAATCAAGCCATGGCTTTAAGCCAGGGGCTGGGTAGCCCCAGATGCACCCTCTTTGGAGGAACTCTGCTTTCACACAGCCCCAGCTCACTGCCGAGGCTGGGAGCTACATTCAGGGAAAAGGCCACCGAGAGGGAAGCAAGGAGTCCAGAGGAAGGGTATGTGGGTTGGTGAGCCTGGTACTGAGACTGAAACAAAATATTAATCCAAACTAAGGAGAATGCTGGGGAGAACCTTGGAAACAGCAGAACCCTGGGAAATGGAACCTGCAGTTTGGCAATGTGGCTTTTCACCCCCCTGCAGAAGAGGGGAGGCATCCAGTGGTGAGCACAGTGTAATTGCAAGCCTCTGGCTGGAGTGACAAAGGCCGGGATGAGAGCTCTGTCTTTGAGAATAGAAAGCAGTTTGGCTGGGATATTTTTTTTTTTCTCGTTTTTCAGTGCAGCATTTTCCCACTGTTTTTAATTGCTCTTTTAGTGAATAAAGGCTGTGTATTAGTTATTTATAGCTGTGTAATGTTACCTTAAAATAGAGAATCTCCAAACAGCACACTAGTGTTGTATGTGTATAACGCATGTTTTGAGGGTCAGGAATCTGGGAGCAGCTCAGTCAGGTGGTTTTGGCTCAGGATCTCTTGAAGGATTGGAGTTAAGACATTGGTCAGGGCCGCTGTCATCTGAAGGCTGGACTGGGGCTGGCGGATCTGCTTCTAAGATCATCCCCAACGCCCACCCACCAACCATGGGTATGGGATGCAGGACTTGGTTCCTTGCTGACTGCTAACAGAAGACCTCATTTCTACCTGGTGACTTTTCCAAAAAGCTGCTTGACCTTTGGGCAACTCACTGTATGGCAGTGGACTTTCTCCAAAGTGGGAGATCCCAGAGAGAGAGGAAGAAAGACAAGCAGGAATCCACAGGGCTTTTTATCACTCAGAGTGTCAGGCAGAATTCTGTAATGGCCCCTTAGATTCTGCCCTCTGGCGCTCATGTGTAATACCCTCCTTTTGAATGGAAGCAGGACTTATAAATATGATGGGATCTCACTCCCATGATGATTATATGGCAGCAGGAATATTGTGATTAAGATCCCTAACAAGTTGACTGAGTTAATCAGAAGGGAGATTATCCCGGATAGGCCTGATCTAATGAGATGTTCAACCAGGGATTTAAAGGAGCGAACTGCCTTATTGTGGAGGGCCCCATGTGTCAAGACCCCAAGAGCAGTCTCTAGGAGCTGAGAGTGGTCCCCAGCCAACAGTCAGCAAGATTATGGGGACCTCAGTCCCTACAACCACAAGGAACTGAATTCTGCCAACAACTTGCATGAGCTCGGAAGAGGACCCCGAGCCTCAGATGAGATCTCAGTCCTGGCCACCCCTGATTTCAGCCTTGTGAGCCTCTGAGCAGAAGACTCTGTCACACTGTACCGGGACTTCTGATCTCTAGAACTGTGAGATAATAAATGTGCATTAAGACAAGTTCATGGTAATTTGTTACGCGGCAATAAAAAACGAATACACTTGTTCTCTGAAATTGCACCCCAGCACTTCTGCCTTCTCTCTACTTGCCAGGAGGCAGTCACTGAGTCCACACACTCAGGGGAGGGGTTTGCTGTTTGAAGGGAGTGCCCAAGAATTTGTGGACATCTTTCAAACACTGTAGACTCACAGTGAGTGCAAGTGGGGGCATGTTGATACACCCAACAGAGAGGTGAACACTGGCCAGTGCTTTTAACATCCTGAGTGAACTCATGGGGGACTTTACAGGCTTAGGTAAGGCAAGCGAGAGTTTTCTTTTAGGAAGTGACAATCCCAGCTGTGATGTGGGAAGTTGGTGCTTACTTTTTTCCGTTTTGATGTTCCCTGGTGAGCAATCTATGGAGTAATTGTGCGAATTGGGATGAGGATGGAGAGTTCCTGTCTTTAATTTGAAAGTTACAGTGTGTTAGTCAGCCCCAGTCTGAACCTTGCTGAATTTGGGGAGGGTTAGTACAGCACCTTTCCCAGATGGGACAGGGTTAGGACTAGAGAAGAGTTCAAATGACAGCCCACAGGCAAAATCTTTTAGGACTCTTTGAGCAGGACAAAGTCAACTGTCTCCAAAGCTATATTGCATTTCTCTGCTATAAAATAACTCGTGGCTTCGGATGAAATAGTCTTTGACGCTTGCCATCATGTCAGTCCTTGAACCCATTGGAAGTTTTCTGAATTTGCTTGGACCATTAGAGATCACGCAGTAGAAACATGTATGCTGCCTGAGGACTTTTGAATTACAAATTTTTATTTTTAATAACAGAATTTCTTACTATATGGCTACATAGCTGAAATGAAAAACAAAAACCTTTGCATTGTAGTTTCTCCCCCTTAATCCTTTCTTTTCTGTGTTCCTAAGGGCTAAATACCTCTGAGGCTCCTGAAGTCTGGGTTAAAATGGTAACTGCAGTGAATGGTGGTCTGGGTGGGGGACAGCCGCCCAGAAAACCATCATTGTTATGAACAGACAGGAGCCACATGCTTGAGGCTTTATCTTCCCAAGAAACAGAGAAGAAGGGAAAAAAAAAAAAACTGGATAATTTAAGAACATGTCAGCAATCTGGCAAAAGTCAAATAAGTCAAAAAGCCATATGAGTTTATAAATAAGCCACAGATCCTGGCTGGATTTAGTAAAAATCTCTGAAGGCGTTGCCTATTGACAGCAGCTCCCAGTTTGGATTCTCTTCATTTTAGCCGTGGCAGGTACCTGTGTGGGGCTGGGTGGGTGGGCATGGGAGCATCGGCAGACGGCCATGGGGTGGGGAGGGGTGGTCAGGATGGAGGCCCCAGAGGGCTCAGTCAGGGGGGAAGCAGGACCACCTCCTGGGCTGCGTCCCCACCTGTTATCAACAGGTGGTGATGGTGATGATAGAAAATATGATAGTCATGCCTCCCAGGAGGAGAGGGCTGGGGGACAGGGAATGCACTGGAGGGACTGTATACCTTTAATTTCTCAATCCAGAGGGGGCCATTCCTGC
>NW_006795321.1:215935-242363 GCF_000442215.2 Lipotes vexillifer | reverse complement strand
TTCCTGCTGGGTGCATCCACCCTTCAGATCTTGGTGCAGAAAGGGAGCAATAGTCCTCAACAACGCCCTGTTTTGCCTATTGTGCGTCTAAATATCTTTATGTATTTGAGACCCAGGAAACAGGAGGAGGAAACCATCTTGCATCATGGGGCGACTGTCTTCTGTCAGAAGAGTTTCTCTCCCTACGTAAATGCATTGACCTATGATCATTGCCACTTTCTCAGGCTGGATGGAGGAAGGTAGGAAGTGCCCATTGAGTCTCTGGGGTTTCCTGAACCCACTGGGAAGCAGAGTGGAGAGTGAGGACTTGCCTCAGATTGTTCCACTTACAGCAGGTGCCAGGATAAACAGCCTGCCCACCACGGTCCTCTCCTGGTGCCCGGCTGCTCAATCCCCTGAACGTGTTATTAATATACGTACATTTTACCATTTAATTCTTGCAAAATCATAAAACATAGAGATTATTTTTATCCTTCTTTAAGAAAGCTACATGTCTTGTCCCAGGACAGAGGGCTGGTAAGGGGAGGAACCAAGACTTGAGCCCAGTGTTTCTGCATCACACCGCCATGCCCTCACACCCACGCACTCCCCCAAATATGGCTGCTGCCCTTTGGCCCAAGGAATCCCCGGGGCCAGACCTAGCACACAGAGTTTTGAATTGGCCTAGCAGACACACACAAGGATCAGGGTGGTGTGGGAGATTTGAGTCTACACAACTCAGCACTTGGCAAAGAGAAACACACTTTGCCTGGGTATGACTCACTGCTGACTTGTTTATTTGGGGGGAATTATTTGTATGGGCTGTGTTTTTGACACCCTTTCGATATCTAACATCTGGCATCTGTTCCAGCCCCATGAATAGCGTGGGTGTGTGTAGTGGGGTGAATGGTGGCCCCGAAAGATATGTCCACACCCTAAACCCCAGGACCTGTGAATATCACCCTATATGGAAAAAGATGTGATTAAGTTAGTGATCTTGTGCGGAGGAGCATATCCTGGGTTATCTGAGTGGACCCTTTCTAAGAGAGGGAATTTGACACAGACCTACACAGAGGAGACGGTCCCATGAAGACGGTAGCAGATTGGAGTGATGGGGCCACAGCTCAGGAATGCTAAGGCAGCTGCCAAAAGCTGGAAGAAGCAAGGAAGAATTCTCCCAGGGAGGCTTTGCAGGGAATATGGATGGCCCTGCTGACATCTTGATTTCAGACTCCTGGCATCCAGAACTATGAGAGAATGAATTTTGGTTGTTTGAAGCTACTGAGTTTGTGGTAATTTGTTAGAGTGACCACGGGAAATGTGGGTAAAGACCCCTTCCCCAAGGACTGCTCCACCTGTACTTAACCTGCCCCGGGGAGGGGAGGGTCCTGGCTGGCCACTGCTTGACTGCATCTGGACAATGAACCATTGTTCAGGCCAGCTCTGAGGTCACCCCTGGCCCCGTGTGATAGCAAGTCACCTATCCAGACACACGAAGGTGTCATGGGGGTGCTACCCAGCACTGGGCACCCAGGCGTGAGGCTTATAGGGAGACTGAGAGAATGGGATCCTTCTTAACATACTGTCCTCCAACTCTGTTTTTAAATTAACACTATATCTGGGACTTCTTTCATTCTAACACCGGAAAAGGCATCTTTGCAGGACTAAGTGGTATCTCATTGCAGGAACCCAGAAGAAAGGCAGAGAGGCAAGGTTTGGGTGAAAGTTAGTGTTAAAGGTTAGGGTTAGGGCTTCCCTGGTGGCGCAGTTTGTTGCATGATTATTGTTGATTAGAAATGGATCCTGATAACAAAATTGCAGTACTATTGACTTAATCTGTGAAATACATCCTTACCAAACACAACTGAACTGCATATTCTTTATATTGCACTGCTCACATACTTCCTAAGTTCCAAGGGAACACTGAAGACACCTCTAAATCGCTTTCATAGTACTCATTGAATATCATGTCTTGTTTACTACCTTTAATATTCTAGGTTTTCACACAGGATTCACTGTTTTATATTCAATTATTCAAAACATCTATATAGTACCGAAAAAAAAAAAAAAAAGGTTAGGATTAGGATTGAAAGCTAGTGTAGAAATACAAAAATTGGCCTAAAATATCAGAATGAAAGCCTTCTGTCCAAGGAAACTGAAAAGAAAGTAGGAAACTAAAAAGAAAACTGAAGAGAAATGCTGATGTAATCAATATGGCAATGAACTGAAAACCAAGGTGATTAAGGAACCAAAACCTCAGGCCACATAGGAAAAGCAGGTACCAAGGAGGATATCAGGTGATAGGCCTGAAAAAGGCTTTCAGGAAAGGAGTGTTCAGAAATTCACAGGGAAAAGAAGGGATTAGGGAGAGAATTTGAAATAATCCTCACCCCTGAGGTGTGTCTGTGCCCACACACACAGCCCAGAGGGGGAATGGGAGTCCTGAGGTTTTAGCACCAGGATTGTACGTGAGCTCAGGCGTCCTGGTCCTGAGACCAGGTGGGTGATGTCTATAGAGAACACTTGCAATGGCAGAGGCAGGGCCGAGAGAGCCAGAGCCTGCCTGTCATTGCAGGAAGGTGGCGGTGACTTCGTGAAGGTCCTGGAGCGGGGAGCTTCCTGGAGGAGCCCCTGAAACACTTTCTCCACCAGCCGTGCTCTCCTAGCACCCTGACCACTGAGAGCCTCCCCGGCAGTGGCCCTGCCCCTGAACCTGCTGCGAGTGGGCGCAGTGGTGGCCTGTGAGGAGCTCAGGTTTGCTGCTTGGCTTCTGAGCGCCCCAACTACTGTGGGCCCCTCCTGACCCTCCCTGTGGAAAAGCTTGTTTTTAGATCTTCTGCCCTTGCATCATTGCTCCACAGGGCTGGACATGACTCTCCTTAATGTCTGTGGCACCTTGAAAGCACCTTCTCAACGCATCTGGGTCCACATGACAACGGAGCAGCTTTGTGGAATCTTAGGCTGCTTTCCTCCTCCAAAGGCCTCCAAGAACCAGGACTGGGGATGGCTGTACCCTGCGAATCTGCTCATATGGTGAGTAAAGCAGATAGCTATTCTCATCTATTTTCCATTTTTTGTATTGTTTAATCTTTATGGTAATGTCTTCTAAAAATAATCAAAACATTGTAGATAAAAATGTGAATTATTCACCCAAATTGCTTGCCTTCTCCCTTAGTTTTACTTTCTCCCCATTCAAGCATGTGTATTTCATCAGAAAAGGGATGTGATAAGGCAGGTAAATAAGATAGCCGGGTTTTTCTGGACTTGGTTACGAGGTCCAGTGGAAGCAGCTGAGTGGAACTGAATGGAAGCATCTTGGTGAACCGTCTGGGTAGCCGGAAGAGTTAAAAGTACTCCATTATCACATATGGGGAGGGTGGAAAGCTACCATGTCCTTTCCCCGCTCCCAGAACCATCAGCATTGGGGTATAGTCTTTCAGATCGTGATATGATGCATAGCCTATGTTTTATGCAGATAATGTTTACTATACATATTTTATTGCAATTTAGTTTTTCACTTAAGATCCTGTTGAATCTTTCCATGTCAATCCGTATAGAACCATCTCGGTCTTTCCAATGAATATCAGTTATTATTAATCCAGTTCTCTGTTGTAGCATAATTTATTGATTGAGTCACCTCTCAATGGAAAGCTGGGTTTTTGCAACATACCCGTGTGCATGTTTCTGTATAATAAATTCGTAAAACTGAAATTTTTGGTCAAAGGCTAGAGTATATTTTATTTGAACAGATTTGATGATATTTCCCTCCATAAAATTTGCACCAGTTTATAGCCCCACTGTCAGTGTATAAAAAAGTCTCAGACTGGCCTCTTCAGAATTTCAGAAACCCAATATCAAGACAGAAAGTTGCCCAGAGCAGACAAGGCCATCAAGATACTAGGACAACTCATTTAATGGGGGCTTTTCCTAAGGGCACTGTAGGAGTTCAGGACTGAGTGGAGACGAGTAAAGGGTGGAAGGATTGAGTGAATCGGGCCAGAAACCTTTAGTTAGCTGCCGTGACAGAAGGAAAATATGCATTCAGCTAAGTTAATTAAACCAAGCTGTATTATTTTTCTTGGCATTCTTTGCTTCCCTCTTACAACTAATCTTTCTGGAAGGCAGCCTTCATTCTGGCCCTGGCAGGAAACTGATACCTCACCTAGGAATCGGGAATAGATCCCCTTTATCTCCTTGATGTTGGATTCACCCAACAGATTCTTTGGTATTTTTGTAACTGTTTCTTAATTTCATTTCACACGTGCTAAAGAAGTTTTTGGCTTTTTCATGTGTCTTCTATTAAAGTGATTTATGGAAAACATGCTGAGCTGTGGCTTTTGGAAACAACACCGCCTGCCTCATAAAACCATATCCAAGAGCATGTGGGTGAGAGAAATGGTAGGGCTTCCAAGGGCTGGCAAAGTGCGTCCTCAGAGAGGATCCTTGTGAGCGACACTGGGATCCATCTTTGTGGACGATGGAGTGTTGGTGAAGCAACAGCAAAAGATGTTTATTCTCACCCTCCACTGAGGCTTGAGAATTCTTTTCTATGTACCTGCCACCCCATCAAGAACCTAGTAACAGAAAGTCTTGCAGTCTGTGCTTTGTACATACTTCCTGGACTTGACCAGTGCTTGTTTCCCTATTTTCTTCCACGAACATCTGTCAGTGATCAATAGAAAGTGCTCAGTACAACCGAGGAGCCTGGGCCAGGAAAGCCATGTAAGCCCAGGATTCTCCTACTCAGCCGGCACGTGCAGCTCCTGCCTGGCTGGGCTATGAGGTCCCATAGAAAGTTCTCTGGGTCTTGCGTCCAAGTGATCTAAGCTGTGGCGCCTCTTCTCTAGGCAAAGCTGGATGGAAGGGTGGGAGGGGTAGGAGGAGAAGGGGTGGTGAGGTGAAAGAGGGCATGGTTAACAGTGCCCTGAGCTGCCACCTGGAGAAACGGGAAGAGAGGACAACTGAGTTTAGTAATCAAGAGGTTACTCAGATTTGCCCAAGAGCGGCCTCTGGGAATGGTTGAAGCAGGAGCCAGATGTGCAGAAATCTTGCAGCAGATAAGGGGCCAGACCTGTATTCCGTATTGTTAAGGATTTCACTCTATTAAAGAACATGAAGATGGGACAGTTTTTGGAGTCAAACAGAAAAGAGTCTCCACCTGGACTCCACAACTGATTATATGTGTTATGACATATACAGGCATACCTCATTACCTGCATTTCGCTTTATTGCGTTTTTTACAAATTGAAGGTTTGTGGTAACCCTCCGTGGACCAAATCCATTGACATCATTTTTCCAACAGCATTTGCTCATTTTGTGTCTCTGTGTTATATTTTGGTAATTCTAGCAATACTTCAGACTTTTTCATTAGTATTATTATATTTGTTACGGTGATCTGTGATCTGCGATCTTTGATGTTACTACTATGACTTGCTAAAGGCTCAGGTGATGGTTACCATTTTTTAGCAATAAAGTATTTTTTAATTAAACTATGTACATTGTTTTTTTAGACATAATGTTATTGGACACGTACTAGACTATAGTAGAGTGTAAACATAATTTTTAAATGCCCTGGGAAACCAAAAAATGTGACTCACTTTATTGCAATATTCATTTTTTGTGGTGTCTGGAACCTTACCTACAGTATCTCCAAGGTATGTCTCTATATATGTATATGTATGTACATGCATGTGTGATATACAATATATGCATGCATGTATATGTATATACACACATGTGATACATATATATATGCTATATGGAAAATGTAAAGATATACACATTCCAAAGTGTACATAAATGTATATATAAGCAACCACACGTTTTTAATCTTCCCCCACCTCCGTTCTGCTGTACTTGTAGTGAGTCCCTGCAGGTGTGTGTATGTGTGTTGAGATCCGGGAGGAGGGTGGGGGAAAGAGCAGAAAGAAAAGCCCTGCTTCCCATTCAGTGTGGTCCTGCTCCCGTGATGTTGGGGCTACCTGACACCCAAAGGCGACCACCAGGGAAAGCACCTGTTGCCCTCACTGACACTCAAATGCAGTGACATAGCCTCAGCTTTCACTGGTCTCTCAGACAAAGGAAGAATAGAAAGAGAGTCATTGAGATGTGTTGATACAATCAAGATTTTTCTCAAGGAAGCACAGGGCTGACTTGTGTCTTGGAGGAGCTGACTCCTTCACAGCACATTAAAAAAGTCAGCTGTGTCTCTGCTCTGGACCACAGGCAGCCAGGAAGTCCGAGAAGGCCGTCCGTGGGCTGCTTCCGTTCCCAGAGCCACGTCTCCCACCGTGCTCCTGGCAGCCTGGCCTTGTGTGCTGCTGGCCCGCACAGCCTCCAGAGGAGGTCTGCCTTCCTGGCGCCTTTGATTCTGGTAAGGCTCTCTGTTCAGCTGCTCTGACGGTGATAACACAACATCACTAAAAACAAAGGAAGCATGCTTGTCTCTTGAAGCAGTCACATTCCAAAGGGAAGTTTCCAAGCTTCCGGGGGAGCCTTTGTTTCATCGGTGGGCCTGGGTGACTCAGGTCTGTGATGGCCCCCACCCAGCCTGGGGGAGCAGGCAGGGCTAGGAGGGAGATGCCTGCCTCTTAACCTCAGCTCTGCTACCAAGCTACCCTGTCACTTGATGCTCATTTTTTTTCCTGATGTAAGTGTTCCCACCTGTAAAATCAGGGAGCGGGGCTGAAGCACATTCCTCCTGTGATCATTTGTCTTTCGGGGCAGTGGTTGTCAAAGTTAGTGGGCAAGTGTTGGTCACCTGGGCCCATCCCCAGAGCTTTGATTCTGTTCATCCAAGTAGGGCTTGAGACACTTATATTTAACAAGTGTCCAGGTCAGGCTGATGGTGTTTGTCAGGAACATACTTTGAGAACCAGCTCCAGGGCAATAATATACATTTATGGAAAAGTAGACTTTTTCATATGGACCCTAAGTTCAGGCCTGGTATCCTTAATTGATTTTTGGCAGTTTCCTGTAGATTTTACATGTTATAATGTAAACTATCAAGAAAGTGGCATAATGAGTTCTGTTAATATATGTCTTTTCTTCACCTTTATAAGTAGCCTGAAACTGAATATGGTATTAACTAGACCCATGATTAATGGGCTTTTCCATAAGTTGGCTTGGGGCTATGTTCTAACAATGGGAAGATAAGCAGTAGTTATCCAACCCTGAACACCCTATGGCAAGTTTCTGACATACAATTTAAAAGTGTAGGTAAGAATAAATTGTATTTTTAAAATTCTAAGTTATTGTCCTTAACTTTGTCAAAGCAAATCATGATTATATCTAGATTTTGAGTATTTGAGGTAATCCGGGTGCATATTCAGCGCTTAGTGTAAACTGTATCTTATTTGATCTTTATGCCAACCCAGTGAGGGAAATTCTATTACTCTAGTCTGTTAGGATCCTTGGTGAAGTACACTGAGGGTGCAGAGGATCAATCGCTTGTTCCAGCTCAAGCAGTTAAGAAGTGATAAAGATGTTAATCCTACATTTGTCAGACTGTGGATTCGTTTTCAAAGTGCGTCCCTGGCCAGAAGCATCAGCATCACTTGAAAATTTGTTAGAAAAGCAAATATTCAAGCCTCACCCCAGCCCTTTGGAATCAGAACTCTGGAGCCAGCAGTCTATTCCAACAAGCCCTCCAGGTGAGGTTGACGTATGCTGAAGTTTGAGAATTGCTGTTCAGGAAATCAAGCCTTTAACCACTGTACAACCCACTTTCTCAAACACACATTCTGTGGGAAATCAAATCATGATTAGTCCTGGTGCTTAATGAGCCATTAAGTGTCTGTGTCCATGAGCAGATTGAAATTAAAGGCTGAGCCTCTCATCCTGGGTATGGGCTTCTGGAATCCACCCAAATAGGTCAAAAGAATGTTCTCTCCTCTGTGTCCTGCCAACCACACACAGACTTTCCTCAGAGCTGTTCGCCCAGTTCCTTGGATGGGTATTTGCTTTCTGCTTTTTCTGCCTTTGCCAGTGTAGATAAGATCCACATCCCCTTAGTGTATTTTAATTTATAAATATTTTAGAACCAGTCTATAACTTGGCTGTCATACAGAGCAAGCAATCTGAGAAGGGGGAAAAAGAGTGATTAAAGATAAATCTTCACTGTTGAATTCTTCAGTGAAGGCAACTTGATTAATTGATAAAACAAATAATAGCAAAATGGATACTGAAAAAATAAATTCAGGAGGCTGATGCAGAAATTAATTTGGAACCCAGTTTCAAGAGACAACTGTGAGGGAAAATTAGATGAGGATGGTGAACTACACCTACTCTCATTCTCATCTCCAATTCCAAATCCTGAACATTTACAGAAAAGGTATTTTATAAAATCAATATTAGAGCCAGAAAACAAACAAAAAATACATTTCTGTAATGGATCAGAAACTATGAGGAATTCTTAAAAGACAGAAAGTGAATGGGATCATTTTGCAGAAGGGAACTATAAGCCAAATTCACACAGAAAAGGACTTTTGCAAAAGGTGGATGCAGCCCACCAGGTGTTTGAAGCCCCAAAGGTGGTGAATCAGGAGCCGCAAGGGAATCTGGGGAGACGGACAGGGTGATTGGCTGGGCACAAAAGGAGCAGCCGGGGGTGCCGACCCTCCCCTCTCCCCACTCTGCTGCTTCTGTCAATCAGGAGAGGGTGTGAGTTGAGTACCTGAGCCCAAGAGTCAGGGTAGTGACCTGAATGTCTGGAAACACCCAAGAGGCGCTGGGAAGCTCCTCACCCAGGAGAATAATGAGGAGTAATGAGTGGAACACTTGGCCTATTGGTTCATCCCAAGCCTCTGCTGCTGGGTCACAGCAAATAGTCCCAGCATAGAGGAATGCCAGATTCAAAGATGAGCGATACCAAGAGTTACCAAGCAGCTGAGGAAGCCCAGGACCAGCAAGAGAGGAGCCAACATCTGCAAACAAGATGTGCGAGATTCTGTGTTGGGATAATTCAAGTTCTCAGAGAGAGCCAAGACACTGTTGATCCCCATGAAACAAGCATAGGCTGCTATTATAAAGAAATGATCACGATTCTTTAAAAAATGTATGTATGTATGTATATATACATACACAAAGCTATTATTGTAAAAAAACTTACTATATACTCAATATACTGCATGGTAAAACAGACATAACTAAGGAAAAAGCAAGCTAAGAAATTTTTCCTGAGCATAAAACAAAGGAAGAGTTGGGTATAATAATTTAAAAGTTAAGAAATGTGAATAGATGTCAAAGTTCTAAAATTTATTAGCAAAGTTCTAGAAGGTACGAATGTGAGAAGTATAGGAGAGGGAATATTAAAAATAAATACAACATTTTCCAAAGCTTAAGGGAAAACGATGAACGCTTAGAAGAGTCCACCGAGTGCCAAGCTATAAAGAAAAAGTAACTTAAAAAAAAAATTGTGATAAATTTGATGACATCAAAATTGAAAGTTCTTATATGATGAGACACTGTAATCATAGTTAAAAGACAAACCATAGACTAGAAGAAAATGTTAGCAATTTATAAAATGTATCAAACTCCAGAATATATAAAGTACTTTTCTGTCATCAATGAGAAAGCAAATAGTCAAAAACTAGGCAAAAGATGAAAGCAGACAGTTCACAGGAAAGGGAAGCCAGATTGACAACAAACATGAAAAGCTATGTAGCCTCCTCCATGACCAAGGACATGCAAGTTAAAACAGCAAGGAAACCGTTGGTTTGCTCATCATATTTATAAAAATTGAAAAGGAATGTGGGTATTATTGGTGAAAGTATCAATCGGCAAATCCTCTTGAGGAACTTTTTGGCATTATCTGTTAAATTTTAAATGTACGTTTCTTATCTTGACATTCCTAAATCTAGGTAGCCATTTTAGAGAAACACTACATATCCGTCAAGATGTTCATTGCCGTATTGTTTAAGGTAGGATAAAAAGGAAGCACTTCAAATGTCCACCAAAAAAAGTGTCACATGGAATTTGGGTGTATTTTCACTATGCACTGCAATGCAGCAGTTTAAGATTAGGTACTTCTGCATGTTCTGATCTGGAAATACCTCTAAGGCATAAGTGAAAATAGAATTTGAAGAAAGTATGTGATATAATACTATATATATGTTAAGAAAACTACATATTTTTGTCTGTGAAAATATGTATAAAACGATAAACATTAAACTGATAACCCTTGAGGAGGAGGGCCAGGATTAGAAGTAAAATCCAGGACAGTGGTATCAAAGGGGGCTTTGACTTTGCCTGTGGTTTGCAATATTTCAGAATGGAAAGTTAAAAACAGTACATTCATGTATTCATATAATTACTAAAAAAAGAAGGTAGGAATTATGAGAGAGAAATCAGAGACAGCAGGATAGATCCAAGAGCACTGATCTATTTGCTCACAGGAGCAGGGCTGAGCCGGTGCCTGCAAGGGTCCTCAGAGAGGAGGGGCGGCACTCAAGTCTCCTGGCCCTACCTGGGCCATGACCAGCATCTTGCTCTGCAGCTCCCCTGCTCCACCAGGAGCAAAGATGCAGGTTTCCCTGCATCGACCGGCATCTGCACTCCCTTGGAGTGCTGCCCCCCTGCAGCTGGCTTCAGAGAGGATATCGGGGCACCCAAAGACTGCCCTCTGTTTTACTGGACCGCAAATCAGACACACCAGCCTGTCTCAAGTGCCCCTCGGTTCAGCAAAGGCCAGATTCCTGACGGCTTGAGGTTCATGAACCAGAAACACAGCATAGGAAAGCACACCTGCCAAAAGTAATGCTGAAGACTACGAGTAGAAGGGAAATCCTTTTCCTGAACGCCTCATGGGCACACTTTGCCTTTCACCTGGCCCCCTATCGCCCAGGGAGAAAGTGAGTCTTTCCACACCTCCCTCCTGCGCTGAGTCTCCGGCCCACCCAAATCGTTTCCAGGACTGTCCCCAAGGCCACCCTTTGTGACCCTGCATCTGCCACCTTTGTAATAATTGACAGGAGGAAATCTCCCAATCCTCAGGACATAAAGGAGTCCACCCCTAACCCATGGGACCTTGATGTAGGGCCTGGGGTCCCTGGGACAATTCTTTGGAACACCACTACTCACTTCCATGTATCTCCCCCAGACTGTGGGCTTCTGTTCACCATATCTGAGAGGATGCCTCCTGCTGGGCCAGGGAGGATAGACAGGCTGAGTGGGTTCCAGTCCTCTTGGCCTGGTCCCCACCAGGACCTGCACGGGGTGAAGAGAAATTGCTTCTTCCAGTGCAAGATTAGATGCACAGGGCCCACATACCACACCCAAGTGCACACACACACTACCTCCTACACAGACTCACTTGCACAAGCCACACACTGTATGCACCACAGGTGCTACACATGTCCAGTAAACCAGACACGTACATTATACACTAACACACACACACAAGACACATGCCACACACCTATCACACACACCACCGCAGATGTGCTACATATACCTATCACACTATACACACACACCAGACACAAAGTACTTTACACACAAATACCCACAACATACACATACTACATCACACATGTATTATACCACATACACGCTCACACACGTACACACACCACGTACACATATGCCAAACACATCAAACGCACTACTCTAGGCATGTGGAACACACATCACAGGTGCACACACACAACTTGCTCTATTGATAAGCATCACATGTCACAGATCACATAAACTACACACAACTCAAACAAATACAGAAATACCTTGCCACACAGAAATACCACACATGCCATACCCATTACAGGCATTTGCACAGCACACACACAGACACCACAAACACACCACACATCTACACACACACATTGCATACACATATCACACATGTACACAAACCATAGGCACACGAGAAAGTACACACACCAAGCACCCAACACATACCACAGACACCACAAACACATTCACATGCACGTAGCACACACACTTCTAAAAACAAGTAGCTTTCTAGCTTTCGTAAATAGCTCAGTCTACATGCACATCAATTAAAAGAACAAAACAGTTCTAAAAGAAACACAGTATTGGAATGTGTTCACCCCCTTTTATGTTATCATGTGTTTAGCTCATCATTTTTCATTCCCAAATAGGTTCTCTGTGACAAAGGCAAAGCCACACTGAACTCATTTTCCCTCAAACAAGGGCAAATTCAAACTTCTCCCCAGCTGCCTTGCCAACTGTGGGACATCCAGATCTGATATGGGAAGAAGGGAGGGAGAGAAGTAGAAGATGTCTTTCTCTTCTAAAGCCTGTTTCATGGAAACGATTTCATTTTTTACAATTACAGTGAAATATAAGATCAAGGTTGTTTTCTTGTAATGTTTTGTTTTACAAAACTGAATTGTACAGTTGCAAACTGAATTGTAACCACTGGAAAATATAAATTGGATCTATAACTTGCCAAATTCTGAACAAGCAAAAGGAAAAAAATATTATTGGGTCAACACACTGAAAGTAAAGAAGGTAAAACAGAAATACTAGAAACAAGATGAATGTAAAAGATGAAATAAGAATATGACCCAACTGATCAGTTATCAGAATACATTCAAAAAAATAAGTAAGCTAAACTTCCCTTCTCAAAGCCCAAGTAGCTCAGAGTGCTTCAAAAGGCAAAACCTAGATGTTCCTAAAGAGAAATGAACAGGAAGACTGATACTTTGACACTTAGGAGATGGGTAAGGATCTAGCAGACATATTTTATATAGAAAAAAAAGTATAAAAATACTAAATGGGGAAAATTGTGTTTATTGATAAAATATACAATCAAAAATTAAGACATTGTGGTCATGAAATTTGCATTTGAAATACTGGTTTCAGAAGAAACTATGCAAAATGTAAAACATGTAAGGAAATGAATGTTTGGTATCAAAAAGTTTTAACACATTGCACAGAATTTTGCAGATCAAGGGACTTCCCTGGTGGCACAGTGGTTAAGAATCCACCTGCCCATGCAGGGGACACGGATTCGAGCCCTGGTCCAGGAAGATCCCACATGCCGGGGAGCAACTAAGCCCGTGCACCACAGCTACTGAGTCTGCACTCTAGAGACCGCGAGACACAACTACTGAAGTCCGCACGCCTAGAGCCCGTGCTCTGCAACAAGAGAAGCCACTGCAGTGAGAAACCCACACACCGCAACGAAGAGTAGCCACACTTGCCGCAACTAGAGGAAGCCGACACGCAGCAACGAGGACCCAATGCAGCCATAAACAAACAAAAAAATAAATAAATAAATAACTATTAAAAAAAGGAATTTTGCAGGTCAAGGAGATAAAAAATAAAGACAAAGAGGGACCGATAGTATAATTAACAAACTTGCCATACTAGCTACAGAGGAAATTTTTATAAGCCACAAAGAGATAAAGCACATTCTTTAAAAATATTAACAAGTTAATGAAATATTTATAAATAATGATCATGAACTAGGCCCAAAAGCTTTCATAAGTTCTACTTTAAATAAAGTAGAAATTTTCAAGCCTTATTCTTTGACCACAGTGTAATAAAATTAGAAAGTAATGGCCAAAAAAATAGCAGTATTTAGTCACATGGAAATTGTAAAACTACTCTTTCTATCAAAGAACCCCAACCCCAAGAAAGGAGGGCTTTTAAAAATGCAAATTACTGTCCACCCTCCTTCAGATTCCGTATAAATAATACAAGTCACAGATGATTTTATCAGACCTTGATGAGATACTTAAATGTAACGCTATTTTAAAGTTTCCAAAGCATAGAATGTTTTTTAAAATTGTCTTAACTGGTTATATAAGGCTAGCATCACATTGAAGCCTGAACTTAATAAAAATAAAAAGCATCTATAGAAAAAATGCACTTATGAATATAGATATAACATTTATTAATGAGATATTTTCACATTAAACCTGGGAACACATTCAAATAACAAAGTAACATGAACTAGCCAGATTTATTCCAAGGAATATGGGAATATTTTATCAGCATGAAGTATGTTAATATAATTTATATTTTAAAAATTATATTTGCTAAAGGAGAGAATCCACCCCCCCCATCTCATTTATTGCTTAAGTGGCAGATAATAACTGCTATTGATAATAATTCAATAACTGCTCCTGTGTTCTCCCCACATTATGGAGAATATTTGTCAGAAATACCCTGCCTGTGTTATACCTAGTTGTGAAACAGAGGGAACTGTGGGTAAAGTTGGAAGTAAAAGAAGAATGTCCCGGTATTATGTCTCAGCATTGCTGTGGAGCCACATTTTAGCTACTCCCAGAAGGAAGGAGACATAAATAAATTACATAAATATTGGAAAGGAAGAAACAAAATGTTTATTATATTTAGATGAGACTATCATAATTCTCTGTAATCTGCAAATATAACAAAATGCCAGTCAACATCCCAACAGTGTGTATGTATATTCCAGAGTTTTCACCTGGAAGAAACAAAAATGCTGAGTCAGAGAGGTTCCCCTAACAGGTGTCACCATCTCTCATCATGATGTGATGCCCACAAGAAGTGCCACAGAAGCACATGGGATGAGGTATATGTGTAAAGATGTCTCTTTAAATCTATGGGAAAAGGAAGGATTAGCCAGGGAATGTGTTGTGACAGGCTACTAATCATTTCAGGGGAAAATAGTGTTAAATTCATACCTCATACTGAAATGAATTCCAGATGGGCTAAATATTTTAAAGTTAAAAAAAAAAAGGAGAAACCATAAAGGCAATAGAAGAAAATATAGAGTGAAAAGTTGTATGAAAATTTAGATTGCGAAAGTTCTTTCTAAGCACGTAACCAAAATCTGACATATTCTAAGGAAAAGATTAATACATGTTAATACATAAAAATTTAAAATGTGCTTTGAAATAAAACAACAATCTGCCAGATATAAAGTTAAGAGATAAGGAAAATTTGTAAGAGGGTGTGGGCAGGAAAGGACTTGTCAAATGCGTATAAAAGGATTAATATAGCTATTATATAAAAAGGTCATAAAACATTAAGAAAAAGGTAAACAACTGTTTTTAAAAGCAGAGAGAGAATACAAAAAGGCAATTCAGATAGAATATAATGAAATGCAAATGATCAATAAATATGAAAAAGCCTTAGTGAGATATTTATAGCCCCAAATCAGCATAGATTTAAAAAGATCTTAAATGTTAACAAGGACCATAGCTGTTCGTGCTCATAGACTGCTGCTAGAAATAGTGTTACAACCTACGTGCAGGGCAAGGGCAGGAATTCAAAGCACACTCCTGCTGTCTCTAGGGACTCCAGCTTCAGGAGCCTGTTCTAAAGAAATAATTCAGGGACCCATCATGATGCTTTTTTTTAATTTGACTAAAAAAGAGAAGGACAAATTTTAAATGTCTATCGTTATAGTATTAAGGAAATTGTGTAACCTCTGTTCTACAAAATATTATAAAGAAATTGACATATGATCTATATTTACTAACATAAAGACCTACCCATAATGGCTATTAAGTAAAAAAATATGATTAAAGCATAGTATGGGGCTTCCCTGGTGGTGCAGTGGTTGAGAGTCTGCCTGCCGCAGGTTCGTTCCCCGGTCCGGGAAGATCCCACATGCCGCGGAGCGGCTGGGCCCGTGAGCCATGGCCGCTGAGCCTGCGCGTCCGGAGCCTGTGCTCCGCAACGGGAGAGGCCACAACAGTGAGAGGCCCGCGTAGCGCAAAAAAAAAAAAGAAGAGTATGTATAATAGAACGAAAATAAGATGTGTGTGGGTCTGTCTAGAAAAGCATGACCCAAAATATCTCCAGTGTTTAATAAGTGATCGGACACTCCTATGGATATTAGGAAACACTCGCGTTTCTCGTGAAATGAGAAGACAAATTGGTTATAGAATATCATCTCTAGCCCCCCCGCAGCCTCAAAATTCTCTCTATATCTGCAACGTGGATTTTAAAATTGCAAGAAAAATCACTAAAATATTAACTGAATTTTTTGCTGCGTGGTGTGGTTTAGAAAAAGTGTTGTCTCCTCCTTTTAAATTTGTCTGTATTTCCTCAATTTTCCAAGGTGGGCACGTGCCATAATCCAAGGAAAATGTTAGAACAAAGGAAGAAGGGAGAGAGCAGAGAGTCAGGGTGGGTCTTTCTTGGCACCAGCACAGGCGGCCATACCCCACCGTCCAGCTCTGGGTCCGGGGTCCGGACCAAAGAGGGCAGGTGCACTGAGCCTGCACAGGCTGGCACAGATCTGATGGCCCAGGCCAGGAATGCATATGCCGGGAGGACTGACCCAAACTTTGGATCTTTTCCCAGGGAAGCGCTGGTACCTCGGAGAGAATTCCTGTTAACAATCCGACTCTGAAAGGCCCGGCTCCCGTAGAGATGTGAGCACTCAGGGTAAAAGCTTTCAGCTGATGACTACCGAGGGGTCTTTAATCCATCCCCAAAGATGACTTTCTGTGCCACATTACACAACGGAGAATTAAAATTCCTTACTGAAATGTCGTGGACACAGGCTCTGCTCATATGGTGGGGCTTTGCTAAAGTCATTTCTCTCCGTGGCCCAGCCTTGGATGTCTACCCCCCAGCTCCAGGATGGGCGGCAGGCAGAGTTCTTCCTGAGTGAGAGGCTATCGGCAAGCCTGTCTGCCCCCGCAGCTGCTTGCCCACTTCCTTCCATGAACACATGCCTGCCTGACCTCACCTGGCTGAGTCTGTCTGGAGTTCCTGGAAGATTCCTGGTGTTGGGTAAAATAAGGCCATTCAACCTTGCCAGAGGTAAAGAGAGTAAGTAATGTAGAGATAAGTTTGGACGTGAAGGAACTCATCGAGAAGCAGAGTTCTTGAGTCCCCACGCTGTTCCCGTGGCACGTGGTGTAACTTCTGTCTCGGCATTTTAACTGCAGGCTGTGGATCCTTGTGTTGATAGCGTGTTCCCAGACACACTGAGTTCCTGGGTGGCAAGGGCTTTCTGTGCAGCACAGCCCCCTGCACAGAGCTTCATTCATCTTTTGAGCCTAAACTTGTCCATTGAATGAATGAATATATAAATACATAAACAAATAAAGAGAGGTGCTTTTAGATCTAGAGATTACAATGCAAATCGATTATTACTGTTCCTGTTGTTATTACTGGCTCACCTCAGCAGATATTTATCTGGTTACTTTTTGCTTGAACAGAAGATGCCTAATTACCAGAAACTAAATGATTCAGCACTGGGCCAGACTTATTGACAGACATGCCCTCGGACTTGAGCCTATGATCTGTTCCCCAGAATTATGTGTGGTCAATGGTTCTGATTCTCCAGAGCTGGTTTACTGACTTGTACTTCTTTGCTTGAGATGCAGCTAAACTGACTGCCCATTATTATTGGAGTTAAGATCCCTGTGGCCAGGGTCTTTTGGGTTATGATGGTCATGATGACACTAGGAATGTGTATGTGTGTTTGCATTCTATCCTAGAGAAAGAGCAGCAAACGAGTGGCCAAGTCACTCAAGCCACCTGCTTCCAGCTTCCCCGGACCTAATTAATCTCCTGGTGTCAGCAATCTGTTGGCCCTGAGCCGTCTGCAGGGGAGGCTGGGGCCAGCTCAGTGAACCAGGCAGAGTGGGAAGCCAAGAGCCGGCATAGGAAGTCAAGAGTTGAATAATGAAGAGGAGTCAAGTTGAGAGCCTGCAATGGTCCTAGACCTTTGGGCAGAGTGGCAAGTGGCAAGTGGGTGGTGATCCTTGAGAGAAGAACCAATCCCAAGACTTATAGCAGCCCCAATAAGGAAATATTAAGGTCTATGCCAAAGGAGGCCAAGACAGCATCAAAGTATAAGACAGGATATCAGGGAATCTTTGCAGGAGGCAGGGAGCAGCAGCTGTGGAGATGCTCAGTGCTTCCATCTGAGGGCGCTGCAGGTCCTTCCAGATCAAAGCACTCAGTACGTCTACCATGTAGTCTCTTAAATATTCTATTAATATAGGATATTAAGAGGAATCGGGCATCAAAACTTGCACCAGGACAAAAATACCCGTGTTGTCTGACACATGCTTGGCATTTTTCCAGCTCTCTCTATTTATTACTGTCACCAAGTAAATTGAAAAATTAAGAAATAGAGATATTTTAAATAACCAGATATTCTCTTCCCTAACCCCTACCATCTCCCCACTCTCATAAAAGCCAAAACCTCTCATGCTGTGAGGCTTAAAGGGTCTCTGAGGAGGTGGTCGAAGAAAATTAATGGGTTCTCCACCAGAGCGATCGTTTGCAAAGAGTAGTGAATTGCTACAAGGAATTGGCTGGCTTCCTTGGGGTAGCAGAGAAAATCACTAGTGGAAGTCAGCCTCGGTTCCCTTCTCAGGAGCTCCTGGTCTGGCCGCTGTAGTACGCTGATGTTGGACTTGCAGTTCGAGCAGGAGAGTGTCAGCTACATCACATTAATTGGGACGAGTAAAATGCACAACCGACAGAAGATGGGAGGGCTGAGATGACTTGAAGAGTGGGGAGAGGGAGAAGAAAAGTAGAAGAAAGTGCCCAGAAATGAACACCCTCATTGTACAAAAGAGAAAGTGTGTCAAAAGTAACTGGAACTAGAGGTAAAGGGGGAGTGTGTTAAAGTTACAATTTAACAATAGAGGTGCTAGAAATAATAATAATAATAATACAAATAATAATACAATTCTCTAACATTTCAAAGAGCAGAGGAGAGAAGGGGTTGGTTGTAAGGGGACCAAACCCCTCTACATCTCCAGCAGAATAGGGAGCGATAAGTGGATAATGCATGTTATTTAGAGTTATGGGGAGACCCTTCAGAACAATTACCAGCAGAAAGAATGAACAGTCTCTGTAGGCTGGTTCTGGGCTATGGAGACATCTGGTAAGAAACTGCCACTTTGTATTACAAGCCTTTTTTACTATTTGATTTATTACTATGAATGTATATTATTATAATTTTAAAAATGACATAGGACCAATTTACTGCATTTGACAGGCATGCTGAAAGGCAAGTTGTTGGCTATCTCCAGGAATTTTCTGACCTTGGGAGGGGGAGTCCCTCCAAGGTCTGCAAGGTCCTAAGATGTCAAAGCACCAGAATAAAGAAAGTAAAAGACATGGTTAACATATCCTCTGAAATAGTTTCTTCTATCAAAAAATATCCAGTGTCCTTTGCCTGCATCACTAAAATAATATTACAAAAAAAGTACTGATTGCTAGATATTCTCACACTGGGTGGTGGCTCATAAAAGCCATGAGCCTGTTAACCATTGTTGATGGGTGATGATAAAATCTTTTGTTGATATTTTAGCTATTTACTCAGCCTTTCCCATCATCGTCTCATCTGCCTCTGGGCCAGAACAGCACCCAGGGCTCATCCAGGGAGCAGTGCACAGAATATAACCTTCTGGCTTGAATTTGGTCAGCTCACAAAAAAGAGTATGCCAACCAAGTCCACGGGAGTGTGAGACATTACACTCCCATATCGTATTAACAATTGATACTTTGGTCATCTACCAACTTCTTGTGCTTCTGATTAACACGAGCTAAGTCTCACTCCCACCCCTGCCCCAAGCCCTGTACAAACGGGATATATTTTTGGACCTCTAAGCAGTTGTCCCCATTAAGCTTCAGTGTCCTCTCTGATGTTTTACCTGTGCCCTCTCGTGTGAATAATTAACTCAATCCATCATGAGGCTCTGAGGTAATTCAATAATGCCTAGAAGTAAGAAATAGAGAGTAAAGACTTCAACATGGGAAAGGGAAGCAGAGCGACAGCCTTTGCTTTGGGCCTACCTAGCTGATTAAATCTCCATAACACTAACAAATAGAACAGTCCTCTGCTAATTAAAAAAAAAAAAAAAAAAACATCTGGAACTTACAAGCCCTCTTCATTTTTCCCAGTGAATCGTTGGCAGAAATCTTCCAAATTGTTTACAGAATAATTTGTTTAAAAGTATAGTGTTGTAGCTGGGTGCTGTGTTTACTTTTTTTTCCCCCAAAAAATCAAGTGTTACAGTTGGGGTTGGCGGGTTATGATGGAAACCGTGTGGACGATTTGGATTTTGATAAATGTCCCCCGCAGTCTGTAAGTGACTCGCTTTGGAGGCCTGCCTTGGCTCCCCTTTGATTGGCTGTCATTACTCCTCCTCTGGTCCACTGTCTAGTTTCCAGGGCTCTGCCATCGGGAAGTTTAAGGGCAGAACATACGCAATCATGCAGCGCTGTCAGGTGCAAACGGGCACTGTGGTGCTACTCATTTGGGGGCTGCTGGCTGCCTAGAGAAAGTGAAAAAAGTTTGTAACAAGCAAAGTCTAATGAACTGTGGCCCTTTTGAATCATAAACAGTTTATCCACTGAAAACATCATGTGGTTCAAAAAATCAGAGAACTTTTTAGAGGAATAATCCATGTGGTTTTGTGTGTGTGTGTGTGTGAGAGAGAGAGAGAGAGAGAGAGGCACCCCTGACCAAGTGAACTGGTCCTGGTGTGCATGGAGGAATTTCAGCTCTTCACCTCCCCATTCAGCCTCCTGACCCCAGATAAAGCCACCCTGACTCTCTTCCTGGTGCAGACTATTCCAAGCTTGGTGCTGAGGATTCTGGGTGATGCGGAGAAAACCCGCCTGCTTATTCAGTCCACAAATGAAAGCCTGAAGTCAGGCTGCCCGCTTTCATAAGCTGGACTCTCCCACAGGTTGGGGCATCAGCAGAAGTACCACCTTTGCTGCCCACTGGACACACTTTGAGGGAGGGTGGGCTAGGGGGCAGAGGGAAAAGGACACGTTTCATAAAGATGAAATGTGCCCCAGCAAGGGCCAGACGTCTCTGTAAAAACTTGGCTGCCTGATGTGACTGACACAGACCAGAGACTTGGCCCTGGGAGACTCAGTATGAGTCTCACTTCCCTTCATCCCCTTTTTCCCTGTGGAGAAGGCCCTTGAGATGGTGGGGTTTGCTACACCGGTGGGAAGCAGGATGCTGGTGTCTAATAGTGCAGTCCAGGTGTGACTCGACTGGGCTTACCCCCAGGGAAACCTGCAGAGGAATTTTCACGTTAAGGTGTGTAAAAGTGAAAAGCCACTAAGGAAACCAGAGAGGGTGGCACCGAAAAGATGGTTTTTTTGCCTCTAGGGCTGATTGGCTTCTCTTCACCTCTTAGCACGAGATGTACACAGAGTCAGAGGGTTCATTTCTGAGCAGCTGATTCCCAGAGGGCCAGGGGGAGAAACCCCCTTTCCCCCACTGCCTGTAGGTGCCCATCGTGAGACCAGGAGTGTGTGAATATGGAGGGGACCCAACTGGGGGCAGGGGTAGAAGGAAGGCAGGCCTGAAGAGAACGGTGTATGGAAAAAAACCCCAAACAAAGTGGAAACGTGAGAAATGCAAGGACTGTGGTTTAGTAAGTGTTCCTGACATGCTGCACAGAGGAAGGGGCAAGAGTGGGTGGTCTGGAGTTGAGTGGCCACTGTCCCCTCCAGAGGGGCCCCAAGCTCTCCCACGGCCCCTCCCAGCCCACTTCACCTATTGACCGCAGCCGCCTATGGCCTCCAGGCCTTTGCATTCATGCCAGCGCTAGAAACCCGTGGCCCCCTAGCTCAGGTGAGCAAGTTTCTTCACCCTGGGCCCTGCCTGCTTCATCAACTTCTCTCTGGACCCGGTGACCAGGCCCCTGCCAGCTGTTTTCACTTCGAATCCCATCACATCTCTTTACAACACCAGCCAGTGGTCCAGGCAGCCCGCGCACCGGTCATCGGTAAGCACGCCCTCTGCTGGCAATGGCTTCTTCTGCCTGGGCCAGCAAGGTGGCAGCCTTCCTCTAGACTCAACCCTAAGGAGGATACAAACCAGTCTGATCGTCCACCCTAGGCGTGAATCGAATCTGCTCGTGCCAAACACGGGAAGTAACTGCTCAGCCTCTGACTGGACACTTGCCGTGACGGGGAGTTCATCAGCAGAGTCCATTCCACTGTTGCCAACTCCGACCATTGGAAATAGCTCCCTATGTTAAGCCAATATCTGCCCCTTATCATTTGTTCCACTTCCCCTGACTCTGTCCTTTTAAGTCACCCTGAGCAAAAATAGTTCTGTTTCTCACAACAATCCTTCCGGAATTTGGACCCAACCATCACCTAACCCGAGTTCCTCCCCTCTTTCTAAACCTTCCTAAGTCCTTCAGCCGTCGGGCTGTGATGCGACGTCACCATTTGGATCTCTCGATTCCAGACACAATTCATTTCTCCAACCCTCTCTCACACAGTGGTGCCCAGAAGCCCACCTGACCCTGTAGGCAGGGTCTGACCAGTGCACAAGATGAGATGTCACCTCCCAGGGCTGATGGCTGGACTTGGGCACACAGTGGAGGTCACAGCAGTTGATGTGACACAACCTTTGCACTTCTGACACACTTTGAGTTTATGTTCAACTTTTTATTTTTATACATGCTATTAATTAATCCCATCCATTAACTGAGCCAGCAAACATTTCATTCCTATTGAATATTACATGCCAGGCAGTTGCTATTACTGTTGTTCAATCTTGGTGTTTCTTCACAATTTTTGTATCATCATTTGGGATGTGATTTTTTTTTTTTTGATATCCAGTATATCTGTAGTGCTTTCCAAAATAATTTAGTGAGTTTGGCAGGCAGCCTTTCTATCCTAGTGCCTCTGATTACCACAATCCATCTTAATATTTATTTAAGGAGAGTCTACAGCTCCTAGAGAGCTCCCTTGGGTCCACATTCATCACTCCCCTTTGTGAGAGATTGTTCAATCAACTACCAAAGCTTTTATGAGGGACCCATGAGGCTCTTGTTCTGTCGTATTTAGATCGATCAAAAAGCTTCCACATGTCACCTTGTCACACACCTCACAGAGATCCAGAGACACTGAGCCCATCACATATCTCTACATGCAGCTAGTAATTGCCTTCGTGCTCCCCTGCCCTGCTGTGGGGTTCTGACATAACATCTTTTAAGTTGCCCTTAGTAGTTTCTAAGCCTATAGCTCAGCTCACACGGTCGGACACAAAGGTGAGGCTGCTGCACACAGAGGCATGCTCTGTTCGGGCTCAAACTCCTGCTCTACATCCTAGACTCAGAAAGGAGGCTAAGACTCAAGCTTTGTCCCTGGGAGCATCCCCTGGGAGGGGGGCACTTTGTTTCTCTCTGTGCTTAGCAGTGCCTTGTCCTGGCTAAAATGTCTCAAGTCATGGGGCCTCCTCTGTGTCCCTGGGGAGGCTATTTTAGTCTAATAATAGATGGCGCACTTAACAAAGACTTCCTGATATTACTCATAAATTGTCCTGCACTGATTTCATACTATTATGTCTTCTTACACCTTTTGTTTTTAATACAAATAACATCCATCTCTTCAGGGTATGCCTGAATATGTGTGCTATGTGTATGGTATGTATGACAAGGATCTTATAGAAGATAGTTACTGTTTTAGATTTATTTTATAATATATAGTACACACTATATACTAGACTATACTATATTTCATACTACCTACTAGACTATACTTATTATATACTATATTACATATTAATTGTATAATACATTAAACGTGAGAACTTTTCTCTCTCCTTAAGTAATCATAATATAAATGGAGTATAACCTTTAAAAATTGTGAATCACTGTATTGTACAGGTGTGAAACACCTGTAATTTATATAATATTGTACATCAACTATACTTCAATAAAAACATAAATAAATAAAATTTAAAAATGTGGAATTGATGTCAGAGCCTAATATGTGCCTTTGAGATGTGGAGGAATATGTGAGAACATGTGACTAGATGTCAGGGGTCCACTCTAACCTGCCACGTGGTGTTGCGGCATCACTTCCTCTCTCTGGGCCTCAGTCTTCTTGCTTATGTGATGGATGGCTGGGACTGGATGATGTCAAACATCCCTTCCAAGTCTCCCACCACGTCCTGAGATGATCACTCACAATATAGACCCGTTGTCTGTGAGATCTCTACCTGGATGCTGTTACTACCAGTACTGATAACAGTGATCGACACTCATTGACTATGCATTTGTGACTTTGAATTCAGCAATGTTTTAAATCCTTATAACAGAATTAGGAGATAGAGATGCTGTTCTCATTTATAGATGAGAAAGACTGAGGTGCAGCATGCTCAGGTCACTTGCTCAAAGTGACACACCATCATGTGGCAACTGGTGGGCCGGGTCTGCCTGAATCCATCACGCTGCCTTGCCAGGCATGGTGGTTCTAACTCAGTGGATACAGAGAATCTAGAACTGTGCAGTCCAGTATGGAAGTCACTAGCCACATGTGGCTACAAGAGCACTGGAAGTGTAGCCAGCTGAAATGCAAATGTGCTGTAAGTGTGAAATGCACACTGAGTTTTGTGTAAATGTAAAATATATCAATAATTTTTTATATTGATCGTATGTTGAAATATTATTTTGGATATATTGAGTTAAAGCAAATATATTATGAACATTAATTTCACTATTTCTTTTTTCACTCTTCTGGATGTGGCTATAAGAAAACTGAAAATAACAGGTGTGGCTCCCGTGTGTGGTTCACACATTTCTGCTGGACAGAGTGATGGAGAGCTTGCATCGAGAACTGAGGCTCCATTTTCTTGTTTGGCTTTTCAAGACAGGAAGGGCAAACAGGAATAAATGCCCAAAGAAATATTTCCAAAAACAGAAAAAGGGGCATTAGCCATATAACTTAGTTTCTTCTGTCCTTGGGCAGGGTTATTTCTCAAGCTACATTTCAGAAACTTCGAGGAAAAAAATATGCCATTTTATTAAGAACAAGAGGGAGAGAAAGAGGGGGAGGATGAAAATATTGAGTGAATGCTAACAAAATTAAAAGATTGAATATTTTTTTAAACTCCCCGAGGCCTATCTTCACATTTACTTTATGAACGCACAGAGTTCTCAACGAGGGGACAGGAGCCCCTCCTCCACCCGGCACTGAGCCCCCGTTCCTGCAGCGGCTCCCAGTCCTGGGGGCACGTGGCGCACCGCCTGCCCCATCTCCTCCACCCGGCAGCCAGCGACCTTTCCCTTACAGCTCCGCACGGCAATGATTCCCAGAGAACCCAGACGTCATTCAGCAGCTTTATAGCAACCAGGGCCTGGCTGATGTTCCGACGTGGCCCCAGAGCTACCTGCATGTCCAACAGTTAAAGAGGAGTCAAGAGCCTCAGGCCCAGCACAGGGCTGAGGGCACAAGCACGGCATCCACAGCCCAGGGCAGAGTTTCTGCTGAAGCCTTGGTAAGAACCCCGTGTCTGGGGTAAGCTGCGAAGGTTCTAGAAATGGAAAGGAAAGCGTGATTCCTGGAGAGACTGTGCCTGGGACCACATCTGCACAAGGGCACCCTTCGAGCTACCATAGAAAACTAGACCCACTGTGAACCACTCCCCCGGGTGTGGAAACTGCATGAAGATATGAAGGTAGTTCTGGGGTCAGGGGGCTTTCCTAATAAATACGGTAATAGTACTGAGGTATGTAGGACTACGAGGAAAGAGAGATGATTGGAGGAAATAGCTCCCCCTACAGATAGAACAATTCCACCCTGGTGCCTAAGAAAACTCAGCTTCGTTAGGGAGAAGTAAGAAAGAGAGGCACTGATAATGCTTCCTCACCTCCTGAGGGCCAGGAGCAGGACCAGGGTGAGGCAAACACAGGTGCTCAAGGTCAAGGTCATGCTGAGTGGAGGTCAGCTCCTGAGAGAGACCACCTTCTTTCAAAGTTGGGCGCTTGGTGGGTGGCCGGCTGGCTTCACCCTAGTGCTAGCCCTGATCAGGAGGTTTGGTAAGACCCATTAACATTAGCCTATTTAATTCGTACAAACGCCTGTTGTTCAAAAACCCTTATCCCCATTTTATAGATAGAAGACACTGAGGCTCAGGTTCAAAGTCACACAGTGAATAAGCTCACGCACATTCCCTGAACTGCACAGCTCACTGGATTTCATCTCTCCAATTTGCTTAGAATGATTTCTGAAGTTTTCTACCTTCAAACAACTCTGGAGGGCAGGTGGATGAATCTGGTCAGAGTCGTGACTCTGCTACTTACAAGTCATTTGACTTTAGGTCAATTACTTTGTTTCTTGGTTTTAAATTGGGATGATGTGTTTTTAGGATGAAATGAGAAAATGCATATAAAATGCTCAGCAAAATGCCTGGCACATGGTGAAGTCAGTAAACACTGACTAATGCATGTGTGTGCGTACATGTACAACAACCAACAGCAGAGGATCACTCATTCAACAAAATGTTTTTATGCCCAGGTACCTCCAGCAAGTTACTGCCCTTGAGGAGCTCATGATCTGGAGGAAGGACAGAAAAAAATAAAGCAGAGCAAGTGAAGGACAGGACTGAGTCTTCCAGGCAGGTAGGGCACCCCCGGTAGCTGCATTACAGCCTGTGACCGTTTTTTTTTTTTTTTTGCGGTCCGCGGGCCTCTCACTGCTGTGGCCTCTCCTGTTGCGGAGCACAGGCTCTGGATGCGCAGGCTCAGCG
>NW_006795321.1:205069-215772 GCF_000442215.2 Lipotes vexillifer | reverse complement strand
CGCGGAGCACAGGCTCCGGACGCGCAGGCTTAGCGGCCATGGCTCACGGGCCCAGCCGCTCCGCGCCATGTGGGATCTTCCCGGACCGGGTCACGAACCCACATCCCCTGCATCGGCAGGTGGACTCTCAACCACTGCGCCACCAAGGAAGCCCAGCCTGTGACCCTTTTAAGAAGCTTGAGAGGGCTTTAGATGCCTGGTGTGGCAGAAGAGGGTAGGGGACAGGCAAGTTTGGACTGAGAAAGTCAAGACACCAGCTAACAAAGATGGTCATCACTGAGCTGTGAAAAGAGCACCAAGGAAGACTTTCAATGGTAAGCTGTCAAGGTAACCTTTGGGTTCTGCAAAGTGTATTGGTCAGAGAAACTGTATCTTTGCCATGACGGCTTCCCCAGCCCAGGCGTGTGGTGCTTCTGCTCTCTGACTTAGAAAGCCTCTTCCACTGGGGAATAAGTTTGTCCGATCCTGGTATCATAAAGAATTCAGGGAATGCTGAGAGTGCAGGGTATGTCCCAGAACCTCCTTTTACCCATTTCGGGACATAATCATTGTCTCCTGCTGTATCTGATTCATACAGGGTGGGTTCTTTGTACCTCTCCCCACCCATCCACTTCCTACGTTTCCAAGCATGTTGCTAAAAAAAATGAAGGGCTGCTCAGTTTGTGTTGGAATCCACCGCAAACCCACTTCTGAGATACTGCCCTAGAGCTGCCGGCTTGCATGATGCTGGAGAGTGAGAGGGGAGTTGGTCCACGTAGCATGAAAAGGGGCTCCCTAGCAGCCACAAGCAGAGAGAGAAGCTGGGGGCCCTTGGGAGAGCACAGGTTTAGGAAGAAAGGACTACAGAGGGAGCTAGAGCTCCTTTAGATAGGGTCTCCTTAATTCAGATCCCCTGGCTCTCAACACCTTGGGTGGCCATGGCGAAGGGGGAAATTGGCTTCTTCCTCTGGAAGTGGTGAGAAGAGGGGTAAAGGGGGCATGATTCCCAGCAAGACCATTATTCTTACTTCCGTTTCTTAGTTTGGGGTCCCGTGAGGCTCTGTTCTGTTCAAGATTACCCAGCTCACAGGTGACAGAAGTAGGGTTCCCATTCGATTTGTGCTGCCTCTGAAGTCCAAGCAACATCCAGCACTACTTGTAGCCTCTCAACCATAAAACTAGCACCAATTTTCCCAGCTTTCTGCTCTTACTTTGAATCGATTCTCTATTTTCATTGCTTTAATGACATTAAGGAGAGGATACCTATGTAGCTCTCCCCTGCACCACCCACTTCCTTCTGTGATGAGACAAATAGGATTGGTTCTGAAAGTGCGCCTGGACAGTAACTTGGCAGTTGCCCCTCCCACCAGCCCCAGCTCCTCCCACCAGCCCTGGCTCCTCTAGGCATTCCTTCAGCTCTCTTTGCTTCTGGTGACTGCAGGGCTCTTCAGGACCTCTGACCTCTTCTTTAGATACTACTTTCTGGGATCATGGCCCCAAAAAGGAGGTGGAAACCTCTTTTCCTTTGCTGCTAATTTCGTGTTTCCAGACCACCACCTCAAAAGGATGTAGGAGTTTAGCTGATCCTTAAAGGTTTGAGAGGGTAGGGGGAGGTGAAATGTCAGTAGCATGTAATAAAAAAAAATAAAACTAATGTATGCTAGCCCTGTGTTTCAAAGTAGCCAGCCACCCTGTGCCTCTGGGAATTTGTCCCTGCTCATCTCTCTTCTAAGCGGGCCATGTGGCTGTCCCTCCCTCCCCCCCCGCCCCCGCTTTTTTTTCTCCCCTCCTCTAAGGTGTGTCCTTTCCTCTGTGGCCTTCCCCACCCCTGCATTCCCTTTGATTTTCTAGACAATGTCTTTTAACTATATCTTCCATTGTCCCTTTCCAAATAACATCTTGGGAGCCTCCTCTTTCACGTTGCAACGGTGTACCGTACCAAAGTATTTTGCTAAACAAAGACCATCTACTCTGTAGTGAAATTGCTCCACTAATTCAGGTTCAGAGGCCAAAGAAAATGAATTTGGGGTTTGTTTTGTTTTTGCTGCACTGCACACTCACAGACACAAAGCAGTGTTTTACTTTGGACTATATCTGGTAAGGTCCAGGGTGAGAATACCATCCAATATGCGTCCCATTGTACATCCTATTGGTGCCTTCGTCCCCCATGCTGACACAAGGGGCATTACTAGCCCAGTTCCGGTGCACCAAGAATGGCCAGCAAGAGAAAGTAAGCCTCTCTATTCTCTGAAGCTGTTGGCTATTACTGCGCCAAGACCCCCGGACATTTTATTTTTGGTCATTGTTTTAAGAAGTCTTCTGGCTCCATTTTTTAAATGAGCCAGCTGTGAGTGTTGTGATTGCAGTGACACACCCCTGACAACTTCCAGATTTCCTCTTGAACATATTTTTCAATTATAATTTAAGTTTATAATTTCAGCATCAAATCACTTAGTAGAAAATGCTACATTTGGGTCCCATCATGGGTAATCACCCCAAAGAAAGGGCTTTATTCCAGGAAACACCGAGGCCAAGAAAGCTTTTGGAGAACCCAAGGCTCGCGAAGTCAACCAACCCCTTAGGGGGGCTGAGCAGCGTTCAGTCCCCTAAGACAACCTGGCTGGGAGGGACGAGGCACTGCCTGCCCCCACTTCCCTTCCTCTGTACCCTGAGTCAGGTGCCCTGCGTCGTCCTGTGACAAAGAAGTGCTTCCACATCCCTTTCCTTCTGACACGTGGCCTCACTGCACACTGCAGAGGAAGCTGCGGTGAAGGGGTCGCAGGCCCTTAGGGGCTGCAGTGAATGTTTCGTTCCTTCCTGCAGGTGTGCAGGGAAGCACATCTCCAGCCTCTCTTATTATTTTATCGTTGTCCTATGCTCCCTCTGCCCCAAAGAACATTGCTTGTCCTAGGCATCCTTCTTCCCTGATGTCCTATTTCAGTTCATGCAGACATTGGTCACACACATTTTGCACCCAGAATGAGAAAATCATAAATTGAGAGCTCAGATCCAACTTGTCTGGCCATGAGGCAGGGGGCAAACCAGACCTCTCTATTTTCTACCTGACCAACCAGTCTTCATCATCAACGTCATCACCCTCTGATGTGCACAGCACTATAAGGTTACCACACATTTTCACATCCATTCTTATCACTGGATAGTCACATACTTGGTTGGAAAGTAAAAGCAGAGGCAAGTTCCCTCATGAAAGGGTTCCATAAGTAAATCCTTACATTTATGATCAATAGATGGGTGTCGAGACCATTCAGTGGGGGAAAGCATAACCTCCTCAACAAATGGTGCTGGGACCACTGGATATCCTCACGCAAAAGAATGAAGTTGGACCCCTACCCTCATACTCCATAGAAAAATTGACTCAAAATAGATCAAAGATACAAATGTAAGAGCTAAAACTATAAAATTCTTAGAAGGAAACATAGGGTAAATCTGAATAACTTTGGATTTGTCAATGAATTTTTGGATACGATACCAAAAGCACATGCAAGAAAATAAAAAAGTTGTTAAATCAGACTTCAATGAAATTAAAAACTTGTACACCAAAGGACACTATTAAGAAAGTGAAAAGACAGCCAATTTGGGAGAAAGTATCTAAAATATCTGTAAATCTTATATCAGATAAGGGTCTAGTATCCAGACATATAACCCAATTTAAAAAATGGGCAAAGGATTTAAATAGACATTTCTCTAAAGAAGATAAGCAAATTGCCAATGAGTACTTGAAAGGATGCTCAGCATCTTTAGGGAAATGCAAATCAAAACCACTTTATACCCACTGGGACAACTGTAATAAAGAAAAAACAGATAATAACAGGAGTTGACAAGGATGTAGAGAAATTGGAACTTTTATACATTGTTAGTAGGAATGTAAAATGGTGCAGTCACTTTGGAAAACAGTTTAGCAATTTCTGAAAAAGTTAAAAAGAGAATTACCATTTGACCCAGTAATTCCACTCCTGAGTATATGCCCAAGAAAATTTAAAACATATGTGCACACAAAAACTTGTCCTTGAATGTTCATAATGACATTATTCATAACAGCCAGAAAGTGGAAACAACCCAAGTGCCCATCAACTGATGAATGGATTAAAAAATGTGGTATATGCAAAAATGGAATATTACTTGGCAATAAAAATGAAATACTGAAACATGCTACAATATGGATAACCTTGAAAACATGCTAAGTGAAAGAAGCCAGACATAGAAGACCACATATATATGATTCCTTTTACATGAAGTGTCCAGAATAGGCAAATCCATAGAGCCAGAAAATAGATTACCCTTGCCAAAGGTGGAGGTGTTTGAGGGTGGGGGTGGGGAGTGACTGTTAAAGGGTATAGATTTTCTTTTGAGATGATGCAATGTCCTGGAATTAGATAGTGGTGATGGTTGCACAACCTTGTGAATATACTAAAAACCATTCAATTGTATACTTTAAAAGGGTGAATTTTAATTTTCCCTCTAATCATTTATTGTTCCTCTTAGGTCTAGTTCTAGTTCCTTCCTAAGTTTGGGAAAATAATGAAGCAAAAGAATGAATGTCAATTGTGGACTGATCCAAAACCAGGTGCAACTGGGATCATCCCTCCTGTCAAAGCAGCCATTCCTTTTAGGGTGGAATTTTGGGGGTATCTGGCTGGCTGTGTGTGGTGGATCTGCATGGCAGTGGGCACAATTTCAGCTGTGCACCCAGGTAATGGTTAGTCGTCACCATCCTGGCTCCTTCTACAAAATACCGGGCATTTACATCAGCCCAAGAACGTGAACTCTACGTACCGCCCTGGTCTCCCCCTCCTTCTGAACAGTCCCTTCAAGTTTTCCCCCTGTAGTATCCTGGAAGGTAATATCACATGGACCTCTGATGCTAGGGGTGGATGGGGAGGGTAGAGGGGAGGAACCATAGGAATGAGAAAGGGCACGGGTTTCTGAATCCAGTCGCAGCTTTCCCACCAGCCCCCTGTGATGCTGGGTGAGCCAGCGAGTTCACCTGCCTGTAAAATTGGAATAATATTACTATTAGTAATACTTACCTTGGAAGAGTGTTGTGAAGATTTTAAAAAAAAGAAAAAAGAAAAATATAGAAAGGGCCCAGAGCTGTGCCCTGAGAAAAATCCTCATTAATGTTGATGAGATAACATTTAAAAGCTGCTTTCGTCTCTAGATGCTCAAAATCCTTGTGAAAAGAATGGTTCATGGAAGGATTCTGAAGAGCCGTTTGTTTTGAGGAAATGTATTGAAGGAAAACTAAGACGTTGTTCCCATTTTTATGAACAACTTTTTAAAATAATATGGGCAATCCCACCATACCAATCCCTTTCATACCCTCTGAAAATACCCAAATTTTTTTTTTTTTTTTTTTTTCTGGTACGCGGGCCTCTCACTGTTGTGGCCTCTCCCTTTGCGGAGCACAGGCTCTGGACGCGCAGGCTCAGGGGCCATGGCTCACGGGCCCAGCCGCTCCGCGGCATGTGGGATCTTCCCGGACCAGGGCACGAACCCGTGTCCCCTGCATGGGCAGGCGGACTCTCAACCACTGCGCCACCAGGGAAGCCCCCCAGATTTTATTATTAAATTTTTATGAATATTTACCATATTTGCTGAAATGCTCATATCAGAGATCATATACATGAGATGTAATCCTATGTGTTTATAAAGCAGTTCTTACATAATTTTAAAGAATTTGAGACAGTTTACAGTACAAGCCCGTTACAATTCCAGTGAATGATACAGTGAGGCTGGATTTTGACGTGGCATTAACATTTTTAAAAGTACATGGGGTTCTCTTATACAATTAATACATATAGTGCATTCACAATTAACATTTTAGTGAGCTGCAGAGTAAAAATAATTTTCCTTCCAGTCACTAGATCTAGTTTTCTCTGTGCCTGTAAGTAGCTGTGTGACTTCAGGCAAGACAATCTTCAGAACTTCGATTCCATCATTGTAAAACTAGGCATATGAAAGAGTTCTGTGATGCCAAATACCGTAAGAATAAGTTACCACTTCACATTATTTCAAGGATTTCTAGTTGCTGTGTTCACTATCTTCTTGTCTTGAGGCGTATCTTTCATCTCTATGACATACACATACATACGTGTGTGTGTGTGTGTGTGTGTGTGTGTGTGTGTAACTTTATGAAATAATTTGATCCGGAGTACAGTTCCAGGGTACCCCAGTGCAGAGATCTCTGGATTTGCTATATCAAAAACTCTTATTCTCCATTACTGGCTAGATGGCATTTAGCAAATGATTTAGCCTTCCTGAGCCCATAATGCAAATGCTCTATCTCCACCCTTCTGCATATCTCCGCTCCATTGCCGACTTCCTGTTTCTCCAAGGACAGGGAACCAAAGACTGTTCATCTTGACCTTTGCCACAGTTGGACAAGGCCAGCACAACCCATACTGGTTTTTCGGTGAAACAGAATTTTTCTTTCCTTTTTTTTTTTTTCTGGCCAGTTATTTTTTTCACCAATTGATATGCTCATATGGATTTTCTTCTTCAGCCGCTGATATGGCATATATTACACTGATGACTTTTAAATGTTAAACCAGCCTTGCACACCTGAAATAAATCCCACTTAGTGGTGGTTTGTAACTCATTTTATGCATTACTGGATTTGCTTTACTAATATTTATTTTTCAGTTATGAGCATTTTATTTTATATTTTTTAAACATCTTTATTGGAGTATAATTGCTTTACAATGGTGTGTTAGTTTCTGCTGTATAACAAAGTGAATCAGCTGTATGTATACATATACCCCCATATCCCTTCCCTCTTGCGTCTCCCTCCCACTTTGTTGAGGATTTTTGCATCAAAATTCATGAGATATTAGTTTGTAGTTTCCTAATTTTTTTGTACTGTCTTTGGTTTTTTAGGAGCTTTTAATTTATGAATTCAATTTATTCCACAAGTTATAGGGTTATTCGGGTTGAATATTTTATCCTCATTAAGTTTTGCTAGCTTGTGGTTTTTGAGGACTGGACCCATTTTTTAACCTGGGCCCATTTCTTCTAAGTTATTGAATTTATGACATAGAGTAAAATTGCTCAAAGCACTTCCCTCTTATCCTTTTAATGGCTTCAGAATCTGTAGTGACACGCTCTGTTTCATAACTGATATTGATGAGATGTGTTCTCTCTCTTTTTTCTTGTTAGCCTTGCAAGAGTTTTATCAATTTTATTATTTTTTTTTGAAGAACCAGTTGTGTGTTTCATTGATTTTCTTCAATTTATTTTCCTATCTTGAACTTTGTAAATTTCTGCTCTTCTTTATTTTCTTTCTTCTGCTTGTTTTTGGGCTTATTTTGCTCTTTTTTTTTTTCCAGTTACTTGAAGTAGAAGCTTAAATTATTGATTTGAGAACTTTTCTCTTTTCTAAACTAAGAATTTAGGACAAGTTTCTCTCTAAGCACTGCATTAACTGCAGCCCACATAGTTCAATGTGTTATATTTCCATTTTGATTCAGCTCTATATACTTTTTACTTCTTTTGAGATTTCTCTTTGCCCCATGGGTTATTTACAACTGTGTTAACTTCTTTTTTTTAAAAAAAAAAACAAATTTAATTAATTAATTTTTGGCTATGTTGAGTCTTTGTTGCTGCACATGGGCGTTCTCTAGTTGTGGAGAGCAGGGATTACTCTTCGTTGTGGTGCATGGACTTCTCATTGCAGTGGCTTCTCTTGTTGTGGAGCATGGGCTTTAGGGCGTGCGAGCTTCAGTTGTTGTGGCACACAGGCTCAGTAGTTGTGGCTCGTGGACTCTAGAGCACAGGCTCAGTAGTTGTGGCACATGAGCTTAGTTGCGCTGTGGCTTGTGGGATCTTCCCGGACCAGGGATCAAACCTGTGTCCCCTGCATTGACAGGCATATTCTTAACCACTGAGCCACCAGGGAAGTCCTGTGTTAACTTCTGAGTTGGAGATTTTCCTGTTGTCTTTCTGTTATTGATTTCTAGTTTGATTTCCATTATGGTCAGAAAACATACTTGGTATGATTCCAATTCTTTTAAATTTACTGAGGTTTGTTTATGACTCAGCATATGGTTTTATCTTGGTGAATGTTCCATGGGTGCTTGAAAATGATGTGTATTTGGCTGTTATTGAGTAGAATACTTATGTCAGTCATATCCTGTTTGTTGATAGTAGTTGTGCAGTTCTTACATGCCTGCTGATTTTCTCTCTTGTAGTTCTATCAACTGCTGAGAGTGAGGTGTTTAAGTCTCCAACTGTAATTGTGGACTTGCCTATTCACCTTTCAGCTCTATAAGTTTTTGCTTCATGTATTTGAGGCTCTGTTGTTTGGTGCAAGCACATTTAAGATCATTATGTCTTCATATGGTATATTTTTTTAATTGTTATGTGATGTCCCTTTTTGTCTCTCTTCTTTCCTCTGAAGTCTACTTTATGTGATATTAATGTAGCCACTCCTGACTTCTTTTTTAATTAACGTTTTCATGGCATATCTTTATCCGTTTTTTTACTTCAACCTACCTAGGTCATTGTATTTGATGTTTGTATGTTATTGTATTTGTATATGTCTTGTAGATAGTGTATTTTTGACCCTATTGTTAAATCCACTCTGTCAATTTCTCTCTTTTGATTGGCATTTAGATCATTCACACTTAAGGCAATTATTGTTGTGGCAGGACCTCAGTTATCATTTTGTTGTTTTCCTCTATTTCTTATTCCTTTGTTTCTCTCTTCTTGCCTTCCTTTAGGTTACTTGAACAATATCTTAGGATCCCATCTTGATTTACTTGTAGTGACTTTCTTTATTTAATTGAGAGGAGCTGCCATCTAGATGTCATGAGCTTTTCTGTGGGAAAGGCTCATTCCAGGCACTGCATGTGACTAAGGCAAAAGCCACAGCACCCATGGCCCAGGTGTCTTGGGGTGGATCACCCATAACTGAGTTCAGGGCTTTTTCCACCCTTCAGCGTAAGGAATCTTTGACAGAACGTAGTGTCTGCAGCAGTGGAGCCTCTGGATGACAATAATCACCAGGGCTGAGAAAGGATTTCTCACATTTTCATGGGAGGGAGATGCCAGATGGGGAAGATAGACTTTCCCACAGCTTGCAGGATGAGTGCTCCAAATGTAATCCTATAAAGCTGTGTTGGCCTTAGTTTGTACCCCAATCTAGTGAAAACTATTCTAGAAATGCCAGTTTTATCTTTTCCTTAGCCAGAAATAGCGTCTAACTGCAACCTTCCATGTAGTGACATTTGGAATCCAGATTATCTGCCTCAGATGGTAGAGAAGAGTGGAGACAGCTTCAGCCACCCTACACGCCCCACAGGAGATGGAAGTGCATGTTCATAGTCCTGTGGCAAGCATTTTCCCCCAAGATGCTCAGAGCACTCACACTCTCAACCTCATTAGTCCTTAAGTTAAAGATCAAAGTCTTTATCCCTCTCGTATGAGTGCGAAGATTAAAGAACAACAGATACTTGCTCGAAGTCACATGCTAAGCCAGGAGTTGAATTAGGAGTTAAACTCCCTCCTTGGCTATGTGAGATAATCAACTACACCAGCTGATATCTGCAATACTGATTATTTCTGATGCTTAATTTATAACCCAAACTGAGAATTCTGCCTTCTCAGAAAGGTGCATGTAGTCTGATTCAGGGAGACCTGACTCAGTCATGGTTTATTCAGCACGATATGTGATGTTGTGTGTGATGTATAATGATTATAGTTCACCTCCTCCCAAAGCTTTGGGGACTTTCGCTGAGAGCTTTTCTTGGATTTATCCATTCGTTACTTCCTTCATGCATTAAACAGTCTTTGTCAAATGCCACCAGCCCCCAAGAATCCTCCTGACTATGGAGATATAAAGCTGAAAGGTGAGGTAGGCAGCCAGGTAAACAGAGACTCAGAGATATACGATCGAAAAGGGAGCTATGAAAAGGCTGGAGATAGAAAAGAGAGCTGAAGAAAATTTTTCAGAAGTGGCTGGTCTTTATTCAGAAATGTGGCAGGCAGCCAAGAGGGCCAAAGCTATTCTAAACAGAGAAGTGTTCCAGACAGAAGGAACAGCAAGTGCAAAGACATTGACTTGAGCGCCGATGTGCGTCCATGAAAGGTGAGGAATTCCGTGTGGCTGGAGACCAGGAAGGCACGTATAGATTTATGGCAAATTAGACCAAGGAGAGAAGCAAGGGTCGGATGATGGAAGGCCTTAAGTCTCTGCCATTTCCCAAGCAGTGAGCTGGGTAGAAAGAGCACAGGCAGTGGAATCAGATCTAGTTTTCATACCAGCGCTGCCTTGTGTAGGGGATTCCTTTCTTCCCCCTCCTCCCAGCCACCCAAACAGTTGTCCAAGGTGTCTAAGGCATTAGACAAAGAATGGATTTACGAAGCCATAAAAATACCAGTGCAATGTCATCTAATAGTTTGTGTGTATGTCTGGATTTAAAATCAGCCAAATGAGGCTTAAGCCACATTGCTCTGGTTATAGGATCTGGTGAAGCTTAAGAAATTGGCTGGGGACCAGGTCGTGCATAGTATTTGTTTGCCAGCATCTGCTTCCAAGGTACCTGGAGCCACTTTCTTCAGCGTCAGATTTTCCACTGCTCCCTCCCCTTCCTCTCCTCTTGGGGGTGTGTTCCCCGGGGCACAGCTCGGTGCTAGGAATGTTGACATATAGATCTCAAGACAGGTTAATTGTGTCCACCTCTGGCACTTGCCTTCACACGCTCTTC